>NC_041389.1:411916954-411975481 GCF_002162155.2 Triticum dicoccoides | reverse complement strand
CTTACTAGTATGTCGGACATCTAAGCGGCCAACCAAGTGTGCAGCAACCATCGCAGCACTCTGTCGCCTCCTTCATTTCCGCCTCTGGCCACAATCCATCGTACATCGTCAATCTGAACACTCACTACGTGGTCACAGAGTTGCAGTCACTCAGCTCGTCCAGACATGGTTGTCATCTGAGGAGCCCTCGTCCGGCGATGCACAACCACTATTCCGCGGAATGCTTCCCCTCAAGTTTGTCGATGGCATGCAGACGGATAAGTCGACGATCACTACTCACCGTGGTCGGAGCAAGAGAGGCCAATGGACACCCAACATTCGGAGTCGGACATGCCTTATGCAGATGCAAAGAAGACGAGAGGTTCGTCATACTCAACAAAAAGATGGATCGTTGTATGAGGTGCGGCTAGACACGAGTGTTGACCTATTTGAAGGCATAGAGCAAAAGCACTCGGCTTTTTGGCAAAGTGGGCTTGATTGCTATCATGAGCAAAAGCACTACCCCATCCCCCCAATGAAGAAGAAGTAATGCATCGTCACAATGTGAAGTCACTAGGCCATCAATGATATACCATTCAACATGAGGGCACAAGTACTGCGGTGTGAATGCACAAATACAGAACTGGTGGCCATGACATTTTCCTGGCATTCAACACATTTTCACCAATCAAACGAAGATCCAAAAACCCATAACTAACTTATATTCCCATCCCAAGAGAGTCATTTTTCACGGAATAGTCAAGTGTAGATTGACAATGGTAGTTTGAAAATGTTTTACCATGTGACACATGTGGTAAGCAATCCAAACTATTAAAAGGCATCATTTACTAGGGTTTCTGTTGCCTCCCGCCGCGCTGCCGCCGGCCTGCCTCTCCTGTGGCCTTAGGGCCATGGAGATGCGGTGGATCCTGGTTTTTGCCGGCGGGAGTGCTCCATTTTTAGCCGTTTCTTTGAGTTTTGATAGAGTGTGTGTCCTGCTCAGGAAGGCGAGACGACGACGGCTTCCTGAAGATGGAATGAGGTTCTCCCCGTCTAGCCCCTTTCCCGGTGGCATTTCTAGCATCGTCGGAAGGCATGTGGAAATTTGTCTCCGACGAATCTTGGAAAATTCGGTCGATGTTTGTTTTCGGTGGTCCGATCTTCGTTCGTATACGTTCATGTGTTTATAGGTTGGATCCTTTTGACCTATTCTTCTCTTCATCGGCGACGGTTGCTATTCTGGTGACGATGGTCCCCTGGGGTCTTAGAACGACACTTCTTGATTGTCTACTACAACAAGGTTTGCCCGGCTCCGATGATGGAGGGGCGATGATGGTGGAGCGCTTTCGGCTCGCTTCAGTGCTTGTAGTCATTGTTGGATGGTCTAAAATCTGGATGTAATTTTTACTTTTGGTTTTCTTTATACTATTTTGACAATCAATGAATAGATTGAAAGTTTCTCACACAAAAAAGCAACCCAAACTATTAAGAAAAGTTTGACAATGTTTTAGTCTTTCCAATTCAAGTTATTATAGTTTAAAAATATGGATGTGATTAAATTTGAGATGAAATCGTACGTGTCCTTTTTTTTGAGGGAAAATATAGGGAGTTTTATTCAACAAAGCCCCCGGCAAAATCTGCCATAAGGCTAGTTACAAGAAAACTGGCGGCCTGGAGGGATCTAGCGTGTCCTTCGCTAGGCGTACATCGACCGGTGGAGAGTGGAGCGCTACTATCCTTCGTACTCGTACGTGTCCTCTTGCTTTTGGGCAATACCCCATTCGTATGTGTCCTCTCGCCCCGCTCCGCCAAGCTTTACGCGCGCGCCTCTCTCCCGCCACAACCGCAGCGGAAGATTCAGAAGCGGTTGCCATCGTTCGTCGTGGCCACGTCGGCCGCGAGCGAGCGAGAGCGCGGCGTCTCGCCTACCGTCACGTTGGCCGTTTCGACAGGGGAGCCCCGCGCGGGGCGCGTCCTGCCGGCCCGTGCGTCGGAGCGCGCACATGGCCTGTGGGCGCGGACGTCGACGCGGCGGTCCTGTCGGGGTCCGGTCACTCCGCACGTTCGTTCGTTAGCTAGCTCGTGTCCGGTCCCGGCCTCCCGAGCGGCGTGGCGTCGAGCGACGCACGTATGGAGTGGGAAGTGGCTCCAGATACGGACAGATTCACCGGCAGGCGCTGGAACACGAAATGCGTGGACTGTAGCGGCGGCTGAACTAGTGTTTTCAGCAGTACACTTTTCTTCTGGAAAACCTGTAATATCGAGACCCAAATGGCCGCGCGTTTTTTCTGCTTTTCGTCCGTTTGGGTCAGCCGTTCGCTCAGCGTCCGCATTTGTTTTGGGTCGACCGTGCGGCCAACATGCGCGATCCATTTCATGTCCATGCATAATTTTTAAAAGGCCTGCGTCCATAGATCTTGACAGCGGTCTTGCAGGACGCGCTGGGCTTGCCTTTGGCGGAGGCGACGGAGGTGACGCCGGACGAGGCGAGGATGGCGGCGGCGACGAGGGTCGGCTCGTCGTCCATGGCCGGGAGCGTGAGCGGACGTTTTTTGGGGGGGGGGAAAGTGGAGGTAAATGGTGGTCGTTGTGCCATCGGCGTGCGTTGCACGCGTCTGTTTCGTGTCCACGTCGACACAAATGAGATTCAAACTTGGGTCGGGAATGGGTCAGCCGGCGGACGAAAAACGGACGCGCGTCTTTTTGAGTTGGCGTGTTAGGCCGACTTTTCTGTCGGCGGCGATCCAAACGGACACACACGGACGAAATGGGTCGGCGCCTTGGAATTGCTCTAAAAGCCAACGGGCCTCAAACGCCCGGGCTGACCGACACGGCGGTGCCCCTCATATCCGGCCCAAATATAGGGCGGATATGGGGCGCCGGGCACGTCCGCCACGTCAGTCTGACGGCGGGGCCCCACGCGGAAACACCCGGAAACCCGGCGGTCCGACGGACGTCGCGTCCACTGCCGCGGTGTGAACGCCGCGTGGCGCCGCTTCGGCTCGCCGCCCGAGACCAAATCCGCCTATTTAAGCCGGTCGGCGTCCTGCAACCCTAGATCATCCACCTCCCCCCTCTTCACGCCGCCAGTCCGAACCCATCCCCCTCCTCCCTCTTCCACTCCGGCGCTCTGCCACTCACCGACGCTCCACCATGGTCCGGAGGAAGATCACCTACTACGCAATACTCACGTCAGAGTGCCGGTATGAGTTCCAGCAGGTGATCGGGGCGAGACAAGCCGCGCGCGCCGCCCGCATTGTCGTCGGGCTGCCTCCGAACTCGCCGGAGCCGGAGGAGGAGTAAGAGGAGGAGCAGCCGGGGGAAGAGAAGGGAGAGGAGCTGGCTCTGATGAAGGCGAAGGAGGCGGAGCAGCCGAAGCCGGAGCTGCCAGAGCAGGAGCTGCCGGGCTTCAACATGGAGCAGGCGGAGGCGGAGTTCGCCATCGCCCAATCAGAGGAGATGGCAGAGCAGCAAGTCATCCTAGAGTCCATTCAGGATGAGGCCTATGTGGAGGCCAACTGGGCGTTCCTCCGATAGGAGCAGGCGGTGTCCGACGCGCTCTTCGCCGAACTCGATGCGGAGATAGAGGAGAAGGAGGCCGGAGCAGAGCAGCCGGAGGAGCCAGAGGTACAGCTGCCACCCATACTGCCGGAGCCGGGAATGGAGATCGTCTACATCTCCAATGACGAGTAGCTAGGTGATAGACGTAGTACATAGGTTTATTTCGTTTGCATGTTTTTGTATGGATTTAAAAATCTACTATGAGATGTCCAGATGCAACTTTTGAAATTTAAGGCGTGTCCGGTCACTGCTCGCGTAAGCGCCCGGGCGCATCCATAGACATTTGAGGGGACATATTTGACATATCCAACCGTAGATGCTCTAAGGTCATGATTTTTGTAAACTTCATAAGTTGTTTGGACCATTTTTTATGCTAATTATTGACCCTTTACTTGTTTTGCGAGAAATCGTCAAATCCTGCCCGTCCGATTATTTTTCCAAACCATGCAGCATGAGAGCATCTACAGTCGAACTTGGCAAATCCGGCTTCTCAAACACTCCTGGATGCGCCCGGGCGTGTCTGCGAGCACTGATCGGGCACTCCTCAAAAAATGCAATCCACATCCGGATACCTTCATTACCATATCTCAAAACCATACAAACTCATGCAACTACGTCGACGCACACGCATCGTCCGGCTATTCCATCACACTACACTAAACATGCCATCGGACTACCAAAATTTGGCATGTTTGGCTATGGTGGACTTCATCCACGGCTGCACTTGCCCTTCCGGGCGCCCTTGTCGTCCTTCTAGCGGAAGTACCGGTCGAAGACACAATATGGATCGAGCAGGATCTGCTCGTTGCCGTAGCTGTCCTCGCCGTCGGTGTCCTACTTCTCCTCATTCGGTGGCAGTCCGGCCATGGCACGGACCGCCCGATTCTGCTATCGGGTGAGGGCGCGTGTGTTCCTTCCATGTCGTTTCTTCATAATGTGGGCGCGGATGGCTTCCTCCTCTGCAGCCGCCCACGTCACCGCATCAGTCACCTCCGCCGCCGCCATTTCCGCCGCAATACAGCCATCGACGGCCATTATCCTCTCCTTCCCACGGGAGGCGCCCGTTCCTGGTGGGACTCATAGTCTGCCCGACCGGTGATGGGGAAGGAGATGTGTTCCAGCTGTCGGGACCGCGAAGATCCAACACCAGAGGACCTGAGCACCCGGTGAGCCGACGCTATGGCGTCGCGGCGGATGGATCTATCCGTCGGTCTGGCGCTGTCCTCCCGCAAGCAGTGGAGTGCAATGCGGACTGTCATTGCCTCCTCCGATCCACATGAGTCAAAAAAACGTGACCGGTCAGTGACTAGTCTACGGATCCGGATTGATCGGAGTCCGATCCGCTGCCCGCCATGTTGAAGGCGGCACTGGAGACGAGTTTGGGTGGCGAGGGGAGGGAAGTGGAGTGGAGTGAAGTGGCTCGGGTTTGCTCCGGTGAGGGGATGGGAACGAATATAAGTGGGTGGCGTTTGAGCGTCCATTTGGGTCGAAAAAACGTGACTGGTATGAGACGGATTTGAGAAGTCCGGTCTTATATGCTCTGAGAGCTGCAGGCGTATTCGTTAAGGTGAAATGGTAAGAGATGTGCCGCGTGGGGCGTGCATCCTGCCGGTAGCAGCGCTTGGGTACAGCCCGATACAACTGCGTAACGGCTGAGCAATGGATCATCAGAGTTTAAGCATAAGCAACGCGCGTAACACTACGATTAGTACGTACTACGTACTATATACGGCCTCTTAACTGACGCAGCTATTCCGCAATTACACGTACCACTATAGTACCATAGCTATAGCACAAACGTATACGTGCAAAGTAAACAATCAAAGGCGGCAAGCAACCATGATGAGCGCCGGTCCGGCGCCATAATGCCGCAAACGTGCATGCCAGTGCAGGATGGATGCACGAGTGCGTCCGCCGCTTCTTCAATCATCAGCTGAAACTTCAAAAAATCCAATCATCAGCTCAGGTCAGCACATACCTCATGTATGTACTGGCTACTTACCCCGATCGGCCGGAGGCTGCGCTCGTGCAGTCGATCGTGACCTGAACGAAGGCTGGCTGCCGGGGTTCCGTGACGAGCAGGGATACTCAACTAGTCATTGCAGTCTTCTCTCGCGCGGATACGGTCACTGGTCAACAAACACGCATGGAAGGCAACGCAGGATACTGTCATTGGAGCGCCACTCAGGCTTCTCTTTATCCTGTCGCCGCTGATCTTGGCATGGGAATAAAGATGTGCCTATCCTGGACCGTGTCAAGTAAATCATTAACAATTTGACATGTCGTGCCAGTTTGAGGCACCCAGCTTTGACATGATGGCATGCTTCATGTATTCAAAACAAATCTGGGATAACATTTTTTAGCTTATACTAGGATTGACATATGTCATGCTTTAAAAAATAAGTTTCTGTAGCAATCAAAGTCTCATTTTTAAGAAAATAATAATATCATCTTGCTAACTTTTTTTAGAGCAACTATCTAAGGGTTACCCCTAATAAAAACCGCATGGGTTGTGGCTTGTGAGCGTCTCAGGTGGTACGTTTAGTCGCCGCCACGTGTCGCGTGCTAGGTGCTCGCTTTGAATTTTTTTTTCTGTATGTGTTTTCGGGAGCCACACGGGGGTTCCGATTCTCGCCTGAATTTTCCTAGGTTTTTTGAGATTTTTTTTGCGAAGCACAATTGTGTTTCTCGAGGAAAAATACATTTGTGATTTTGTTCTCGAAAAAAAATATGCTTCTTGCTTCTTGTGGAGCTTCCACGAGAAGCACAATTTATCACAAATTATGCTTCTCAAAAAGTAAAAATTTTGTACTTTCACAAGAAGCACATGTTTGCTTTGGAGCTGGATCCTCTAACATTCGAAGGGAAGTCAGGTACTTCAGGCTAGCCCATGAACAATGCTCATTTCAATTTTCAAAAGATAGGTTTTCATTCCTAATAGATCAATTTCAATTTGTGACATACCAAGTTCAATTTTAGAAGACTCATTTCAATTTTTGAAATACTCATTTCATTCTTTTCAAATGAACTATTTCAATTTCATAAGCTCCCCGACTTTCCTTGTCTTTTTTACACAAGAAAAACATTGTAGCTCTGTGACATTCCTTGAGCATGTTAAAGGATCCGGCTCCGTTTGCTTTTCGTGGAAGCACACATTTGTTTCCATGACTGTCCTTCTCGCAAAAAAACGCTTCCACGAGAAGCACATATTTGCTTACCCAAGAAGCAAAGTTGTGTTCTTGAAAAAGTGAAAAACCGCAACCATGCTTTCAGGCTCTGATTTTTCTTCCTTTTTCTCATATCCATTTTTTGTTTGCCATTTTCTGTTTTTTTATTATTTTGTTTTTCTTTTATTTTCAATTTTTTTGTCTCCCTCTTTTTTCTAGTATCCGGATTTTCCTTTTTTTTTGTGAAAAATGTTTATTGGAACTTATTAACATGGGATCTAATTTTGAAGATCTCGGTGCAAAAAAAACCAACGATGAAAACTGTTCAGAATTTGGACGCACAGTTCAAAAGATAAAATATTTTGAATAAACGAATTTATAAGAAAAGGAAAAAAACTCGCAGCTTGCGACAAATGACACACGCACACACATGTTGGTGTTTTAGAAGGTGTGTAGTAATATTGGCAAGGAGTAACCTTTAAATAGTGATTATGATTTTTTTTTTGAGACAACTCACGAAGCTTTTTATTAATTCGTCACAATGTTTACATCGACGAAGGGAAGATCTCCGGGGTGGCCTAGCCACACACGGCGTCCATCCCCGAGAGATAAAGCATGCTTCGCTAAGTTGTGAGCTTCATAATTTGAGCTCCTAAATTCATGGCATCATTTTGCTGACGACCCTTTTTTGTTTTTAGAAGGTGTACCGTAACGTCAAAACATAAGGCCCAATTCCGAACAAATGTACTCCTAAAAAGGTAAAACAAATATAAGGCCCAATGGGCTCTGGACCTAATAGAAACTCTTGGACCAAGACGAATCACACATGTTGCGTCTCCACCGTCGTACTGCAATTTCCGTTCCCACTCAAACCCCACGCCACAAAAAAGGGGGGAAATCCCACTCAAACCCGACGATGGCGGGGAGCACGACGGCCGCGCCGGGCGGCACCATCGGCGCGGACGAACGGTGGCGCGATCGGAGGCCCTCGTCATGGATTTGTAGCTGCACAGCTTGTGATCTCCTGGTTGTCTTGTCTGCCACCGGCCGGGCACCCGCGCGCCCACCACCTGCTCGTGCAAATGCGCGGCACAGCCCAGCACTTGCACCGCCTGCTGATCCCGATGCCGGCTACCTCCGGATGCTTGCCTACTAGGATCATGTGCAGCGTTGTTTGTGGAGATAACTTTCTGAAAACCAGAGATGCTAACCTGGCCCCAGAGGATTGGCATTATTGCGCAAATCAGGCTGAGGCTTGCGCTAGATGATTCAAAGGGTAGGGACGGCGACTGCGAGCATGCGTGATGCACCTCCTCCTTGCATGAGCTAGGCCGTGTGCAATGTTTTCCATTGTCTCGGGAACCTTGTCTGATCAATTACATTTTCAGGCAGAAAATACAGAGGTTGTGTGCTCTTTCTGAAGAAGGCGACTGCAGACCGAAGCTCATTCACCCGGTGCCGGCTAAGGATAACTTCAATTAAAAAGGTCAGAATTATGATAGATGGCGGCATGGCATTTTCTCTAGGCATTGCTAAAAAGATCACTGGATCATCTCAATTGGCAATAGTTTAGTTTCGTGAGCTATTGCTAGTGCTCTAGAGGCTTCACCTCATATGCTCAGTCTCACATGATTCGAGTGTTAGGACAAAAAGTGCCCTGCTGTACCTATTTACAGTTTGGCATGCACATAGAGCAATACAGAAGCCTCTATCTATCTCTGCTACTTATCTTGTCCTGCAGGATAAACAGTTTATCTGAAAAACTGGCAGTACAAACAACTAACACAATCTGCTTGGCATCCTGCATATCATGGAAGATGGAACAGTGTCAGACATCTACAAACTGAACATCTTGTTTGTTCCAGAGGGAAGTAAGCATCATGGAGCAAATGAAACACCTCAAGAGTGCCCCACTTGATTTTGGATGAAAGGGCAGTCATGATGCACCTAACTGCTCATTTAAATAACAGCCTTAGACATGTAGGCCGATCTTCCTATCCTGCATCGCAAAAGTGCTAATCATTCTTTGACATTGTTTTTGGTTACCTATGTATAAACAAGGTCTCATAGGTTAAGCTTTCTGGCCCACCCCTAGCTCGTGCATAACAGCATAGGTCACACCTGTAGGCTGAACTTTACTAGTAGTACTAAAAATCTGCGATTGCAATATTGCATGATGGGGCCAGACCGTTGAAAAGCTCGTTCATGAATCACATGCCTGTGTTGCGAAAAATGTGGCTTTTCTCTGAACCTTTGAGAGATGGCTTGTGCATGATAGATGCCCCGCTACTCTGCTAGTCTCTGGTGGATGTTAGCCTGAAACCAGATAATTGAGATGATCCAGCTTATGTGTGGCCAAGTGAGTAGAATTTCTGTTTGTGCTTCTGTTTGTTACACACCTGCAAAATATGACATGTATAACTGCACATATGTGCAGCTGCTCGGCATGAATTGGTTCAAGCTTAAACTAACCAGATAGTTTTTTTTTACAGAGCTTGGCTTTTTTGGATAATAGAGGCGGCGCCCGGCCTCTGCATGGATTGATTGTGGATTTATGCACACAACCAATAACCAGGTTAGTTCAATCTAGCTTTATCACGCTTGCCTAACTAGCACTTAACAGTAAGACACTGTACGCGAGGGATTCTCCTGGCAAGGCACCACAACAGTATTTCTCGAGACAGATAACCCCAGCCATATTGGCCTACTGGCGCGAGTGCGGCATGCCCGAAGAAAATCTACGGCCATTACAACCTCGTCCGTACTGCACACGCGTGCCCACTGCCTGCGCCCGCTTATCGTGCACAGGGCAATCATAGCCAACGCTGAAACAAATCAGCTAGGGGCCATGCTGCCATTACCGCCACTCTCGCCGGTCGCCGTCACCTCATTCTCCATCCATCTATCCTCGTTCCCACTCCATATTTTCTGCGACCTGCTTCAACATCCTTTCCGATGTACTCCCTCCGTTTCTAAATATAAATCTTTTTAGAGAATCCATTATGGACTACATACGGAGCAAAATGAGTGAATCTACACTCTAAAATATGTCTATATACATCTGTATGTAGTTTGTAGTGAAATCTCTAAAAAGACTTACATTTAGGAACGGAGGAGTACATCTCTGGTAGTACATCGAGCCTATAGAGTAGTGACCGGAGATGCTACCGCCGTGTAGAACCCTTAGCTAGCTCCGAGGTCCGAGCTAGCTCCCATAGTCCATCACTGGCTGCTTGCCTTTCCAGTAAAGCATGATGGCTCCCATGGCCGTCAGGCGCGCGGCCAATGTCCTCCTCCTCCACCTGATGATCTTCCATGCCGTGGTAGCTGCGGCTGGCGAGCAGCAGGCTGGGACGATCGTCCGGCAGCAGCGTCGGCGGCAAGTGCTGCTGCAGGAGAAGGCCACGCTCCTGGCGCTGAAACGCTCGCTCACCTTGCTGTCGCCGTCGCCTCTGGCCGACTGGAACGAGTCCAGCGGCGACGTCTGCGGCCTCACCGGCATCGCCTGTGACTGGAGGCGGCAGCACATCATCGGCCTCTCCCTAGGCGACATGAACATCTCTGGCGCCGTGCCGCCTGTCATCGGTAACCTCACGCGTCTCAAGAGCCTCGACATGTCTCGCAATTTCCTCGCAGGGCAGATCCCGGCCGAGCTCTCCAACCTCCGTGGTCTCGAAGTCCTCGACCTCGGCCACAACCAGCTCAGCGGCGGCATACCGCCGTCCTTCTCTGAGCTGGCAAGCTTGGCCTACCTCAGCCTCAAGGATAATCAGCTCTCAGGCCCTATCCCGGCCGTTCTCTTCAAGAACTGCACCAGTCTAGGTCTGGTCGACTTCGGCAACAATGATCTATCCGGCGAGATTCCCCTGGAAGCCTCGGAGAACATTCTTGTGCTCAGCCTCTACTCCAACAGGCTAACCGGAAAACTCCCATGGTGGCTCGCTAACTGCACGTATCTGTACATGTTGGATGTGGAGGACAACTCGCTCGCCGACGAGCTCCCCGCCGGCATCATAGCGGGCAAGCAGCAGCTCAAGTACCTGCATTTGTCCAACAACTACCGGTTCTCGAGCCACGACGGTAACACCAACCTGGAGCCCTTCTTCGCCGCAGTATCGAACTGCTCCCAAATACTGCAAATCGAGGCCGGCGCGGTGAGGATGGGCGGTCGACTGCCAAGTGTAGGGCAATAAGCCACGGCGAGCTCGGACACGGTGCGCGTGTGTGTGCATGGTGGACCCATCGGGTTTGGCCTGTGGCAAGCTCGGGCGCGTGTGTGCGTGACCGAGTGTGTGCGTGCGTGCGTGCATGGGTTAGTTAGCGAGGGTTCAGGGGTGTAGACCGCGTTGGGCGCGTGGTGTGGCCGCGGCGATCGGGTGGGTGCGCGATGAGAGCGCGCGAGCCGGAGCGCGCGGGACGTGGCGAGTGGGAGGTGGGTGCGTCGGAGCGCGACCCGGCGTGTCAGAGCACACGGGTATAAGACCCTCTCCCCCCTGTGTACTTGTTGCCCGATCAAGTACATGCTCGAGGTGAAAAGAACAGAAAAGTGCCGTCCGTGCGGCAGGGTGTTTGAGCGCCCGGAAATCCTCTGTGTTCTTCTTCTTCCCCTCCGACCGTGTCTCCGGTGATCGCCGTCGAGTGCCAGATCAGGCTGCGCCAACACCAAGCTGGCTTGGCTCGTTGCTCCCACCAAATATATCGCACCTCAACCTGGAGCTCAACAAGATCGAGGGGCCAATCCCGGCCGACATGGGTCACGTGATAAACATCACACTGATGAACCTGTCGAACAACCAGCTGAACGGGACAGTCCCGGCTTCCATCTGCGGCTTGCCGAAGCTCGAGCGGCTCTCCCTTTCCAACAACGCCCTGAGGGGCATGATCCCAGCGTGCATAGGCAACGCGACGAGCCTCGGCGCGCGAGCTGGATCTGTCAGGCAATGCACTGTCTGGGAGCATCCCAAGCGTCATCGGGACTGGGCTTGTCAACCGGCTGTCCGGGGAGATACCGGCAAACCGCCTTGCCGAATGCATCCGCTTGCTGCACCTTGACCTCTCGAACAACAGCTTAACTGGAGAGGTACCGGACATGGTCTCTGGCACCGACATTATATCTCTGAACCTGTCGCACAACCAGATCAGAGGTGAGCTTCCGCGGGGACTCGGCGACATGCAACAGGTGCAAGCGATTGACCTGTCCTGGAACAACTTCAGTGGCACGATCTCCCGGCAGATTGGGCTCTGCTGTGAGCTGGAGGTCCTCGACCTGTCGCACAACTTGCTCACCTGCGTCCCTCGACCTCCTCAAGGACCTAAAAAACCTGGACGTCTCCAACAACTCCCTCACCGGTGAGATCCCTGCAAACCTGACGAAATGCACCAGCCTGAAACATTTCAACCTGTCATACAATGACTTCGTCGGCCATGTGCCCCACCACTGGCGTCTTTGCGGACTTCACCTTCCTGTCCTACATTGGCAACCCACGGCCGGCTCGGTGGAGAGGCGCAACTGCCAAAGGCACCGCCCATGGTATCTGTCCCGGAAGTATTTGGTCGTGATGTGCGTCTGCGCCGCCGTGCTAGCATTCGTGCTGACAATCCTCTGCGCGGTCGGTGCCTGGAAGATCCAGTCAGGGAACTCGACCAAGAGCTTCAGCCGGGAGTGCCAGGTCCTGAAGTGCATCCGCCACCAGAACCTCATGCGGATCATCACCGTATGCAGCCTGGTGGACATCAAGGCGCTGGTCCTGCCCTTCATGGGTGGCGAAGGGCAGCCTCGAGCGGTGCCTCTATGCTGGGCCTCCGGCCGAGCTCAGCCTGGTGCAGCATGTCAACATCTGCAGCGACATCGCTGAGGGGGTGGCCTACCTACACCACCACTCGCCAGTCAAGGTCATCCACTGTGACCTTAAGCCAAGCAACGTCCTCTCGGCATTCTCTGCACCCAGGAGAGCGCGTCCACGCGGCCGTCTATGCTGGACGCCGCCAACGACGACCGGCTCAAGCGGTACCTCGGCCGCGAGACGACCGCTACATTCGAAGATATTGATGACTAGCTTAGCGGTAGCAAGCTACGCATCCACGGAGTATAAATTAACAGGGATACGTTGTGTATGCGTAGTCAGGGATTTATGCGGTTCTGAACGGGGTAGATGGTCTTCTGAATATCACAAGATGTATGTATATCATTCTTTCAAGGTGTCTGATTTGATGTAGTTTAAGCTTTGTACATAGGCTTGGTTATAATTATATAGACTGAATTATGTTCAGGAAGTAACTGATTAGCTTAGTGTGACGGCTATATTGTCCTAGTACCGAGTACACACCCGAAACCCTAAAACCCATGCGGCGACTAGGGCTAGGCGACTCTGACGGTGCCGGCAGATCTCATCGGCGGGGCGTGCACGTGTTTCGGGCGACGATGGCGACATCAGGTGCGGGCAAGGGGAAGCAAGGAAGCGGCGCTCTCCCACCGCGCTCGGCTCGGACGCAGATGGAAAAAGCGCTCGGCAAGCTCGACATCTCTGAAGAGGAGGTAACTCCTCTGGTGATCGATGACACAAACAACGGTGCATCACCCAAGTGGCTACTGGCGGGCAAGGTCCTGTATCGAAATCTATACCACATCCAGACTATTTCCAACGCCCTACGTCCAGCATGGGGTAACCCTAGGGGCTTGGTTTTTTGTCCATTGGAGGAGAACATGTTTGTTGCGGAGTTTGAATCTAAGAGAGACCAGGATCGCATCTGGGAGGGATCCCCATGGCACATCAGCAAACACGCAGTGATCCTCGAGGACTTTGAATCACACATGCAACCATCGAAACTCAGAGCACGATTGGTTTGATGCCAAAAATTGGCAATGCCAACATTTGGCAAATGCCAAATATTGGCTAGTGATTGGTTGGTTACCATGTTTACTTGCCAACCTCACAAAAAGTTGTCAATTTTTGGCAACTTTTGATATTGCCAATTGTTGGCTTGCCAAGTATTGGCAATGCCAAATGTTGGCATCAAACCAATTATTATCTCAAATTTGATCTGTTGTCAGTGTGGGCTAGCTAGGGTTGTAAATCTCCCTTACAACCTGAAGAAGAACACATGGGGCATGGTTATTGCGAATCAAATTTATCAGAAGGACACCGTGGTGGAGATTGATCCCGTGGGGGGATTCCTTAGAGTTTGAGTAACTATTACAGTGCAAAAGCCCCTACACAGATGGATCTTGATTGAATCGGTCAAGAGGAACAACACGGACTGCTATGATATCCAATATGAAAACACCCCGCACTTCTGCTTCTCTTGTGGTTTGGGACATTCAGACTTATTCTGCCCTACACCATGGACTCGCGATGAGAAGGGGGATCTACCCTTCAAACCGAGCCTTCGGGCGACTGAGGATAGGAAGAAAGCAAACTCGGGGGAGCATACGGTGAAGGAGAAACAAGACTCACTCCCCTGTCAAGAACAACCAGCAGAATAAGCGCAAAGGGGGGCCTAAGTCCATTCAAGTCTGCCGAAGGTGCTTCCCACACCGCTAGCCGTAATTGAGCATGGGGAGGCACATACGGAACAGGACGTCGAGGCGGTGATGACCACTGTAACAGAGCAAGAAACGGGAAACCTAGGGGAGGCCTTTCCTGAAAGGGAACAGAAGGAAAAGAAGCCCCCCCATCATCTGAATCTCCGGCAGCGGCTGCGAGTCGGCCCTGTCCGAGCCAATGAGTACCTTGTCTTGGAACTGCCGGGGGCTTGGGAACCCTTAGACAGTTCGAGAGCTTCTCAAACTTGTGAAGCAAGAAGGGCCCGCCCTGCTATTTATCATGGGTGCGAAAATCAGGGGCAAGAGGGTTGAGGATATGAAGAACGCACTTGGTTTTTCAGGCTGTTTTGCCGTTGATAGCGACGGGCTTAGTGGAGGTATTGGCCTCTTTTGGTCAAGTGACATCAATGTAACTCTGGAAAATTATAGTGCTTCCCATATTGATGTAACTGTGAGACAAGAAAATAAAACTTGGCATTTCACGGGCTTCTATGGTGAGCCACAGGTGAAAAATAGACACCATAGTTAGCGTTTTATGTGCACTTTATTTGTTGTCCCTCATGAAGCATGGATATGTATGGGAAATTCAATGAAATACTTCAGGAGGATGAGCAGTTTGGGGTTAACCCAAAGCCAGAAGGACAAATGCGAGCTTTTCGGAAAGTGATATTAGCTGTGCACTCCAGGAGTTGGGTGGCGGGGAGTCCCTTTCACATGGGATAATAAGCAACAAGGAGACAAGAACGTCAAGGCTAAATTGAATCGAGCTCTTGTCAACCAAAGGTTTCTAGAATTGTTCGAATTCTCAAGTGTCAAGCACATTAGCAGCGTGGAATTTCATCATTGCTTTGTACTTGCGGAATTAAAGGCCACAATGGCGTCGGGATGGTCACATGCACAGCGACCTTCCAGTACGAAAGTGTATGGCAATCTCATCCTGACTACGATGACATGGTTAGGAGAATGTGGCGGACAGGAGCTGGACAAGGTGGACTACAAGGACTTGTCGACGCTCTCTCGGTGATCTAGATTGTCTTGGCTCCTGGGGACAATGGGAATTTGGAAATTTAGCAAAGAAAGTACGCAAGCTTCAACAACGTCTTAGACCGTCTAAGAAGTACCTCATTGGGACGCGGACCAATGGAGGAAGAGAAAGCGGATGAATCACAGCTGCGAGAAGCCCATCGGCTGGAGGAAATATGCTTAAGCAACGATCCCGCGTGACATGGCTTAAGGAGGGTGACCGGAACACTGGATATTTCCACGCCCAGTCAGCCCATCTTAAGCGCATAAACCGTGTAACGTCTTTGGAGAGAGCTAATGGTCAGATATGCAGCGACCGAGGAGAGATAAAACAGGAAATACCGAGCTTCTACCAGGCATTATACCAATCCCAAGGGTATAGCCCAATGAAAGAGCTGTTGGAATGTGTGCAACCTCGTGTATCCGAAGCCATGAATGAGTTCATTGAGAAGGACTTTGTGGCTAAAGAAGTAAGGAAGGCACTTTTTGATATGGCATCGCCCAAGGCCTCGGGCGTCGACGGTTTCACGGTTGGTTTTTATCAACTACACTGGGATGTAGCCGGTGAGGATGTAACATACGTTCAACATTTGTTAAATGCTTGATTAAGATTTTAAAATATCAAAATAATATTTTTTAATACATGGCCAATATCTTTTCTATACATATTTACTTTTTTTTCAAAAGCTTTATTAACATATTTCAAATACAAGTTTAACATTTTTGAATACATGGTCAACTTTGTTTCTATATACGTTTAACATTTTTTAAATACAAGGTTAACATTTTTTAAATACATGGTCAACATTTTTTCTGTACACATTTAACATTTTTTAATACATAGTCAACATTTTTACTATACATATTTAACATTTTTAAAATATCAGTTTCACATATTTTGGATACATAGTCAACATTTTTTTAAACACATTAAAAAAATTCAAATACAAATTTAACATTTTTTAATACATGCTCAACTTTTTTTATACACATTTAACCTTTTAAAATGCAAGTTACACATTTTTTTTAATAAATGGTTGACATTTTTCTATACATATTTAACATTTTTTAATGTTTGATTAATGTTTTTTAAATACTTCTTTGACATTTTTTTAAAGTTTGATTTATCTAAAATACATGATCAACTTTTTTGACACATTGTATATTTTTTGTATACATGGTTAACATTTTTTATACACATTTAACATTTTCCAAATGCATGATTAACATTTTTCAAAATATAATGTAAAATTTATTTTTGTAATATATATGTTTATTATTTTCAGAAGTGTAAACAAACTAAAAAAAGAAATGTAAAAACGAAACAAAAAACGTGACAGAAAAATAGAAAGAAAAAAAACGAGGTTGTGCCCTGGAGCTGCCCTGACTCAAGGGTTTCCTCTCGCTTAGGCCAACTCCACCGCGCGACCCCATCCTGTCCGCGTGCGTCCGTTTGGAGTAAAATGAACGAACCAGACGGCCCAGCGCGCGGGCGCAAACAGACTTTTGTCCGTTTTCTGTCCGCTTTTGACCCATCCCCGGCCCAAGTTTGCGCCGCTTTTGGGGTGAAACGGACAGCACGCGGACGCGCGGGCCGTCGCCGCGTGTCCTCCCCTGGCCCGCCCATCGGTGGCACAGGGATGCCTTTTTCTATCCACCCCCTCCCTTCCTCCGGCCTCACCCCCTCCACTCTTCTCCACTCACCGCCGCCACCGCCGCTGCTGCTATTGCAGCCGTGCAGCTCGGACGCACGCTCGCCCAGCCCCTTCCCTTCGTCGTCCTGGAGCTGCCCAACCACGACCACCTGGTTTGCGCACCCGCCGACCGAATTTAGGGCGGATCCGATCGGTCTTGAGCTCGCCCGGCTGTGGGAGGCCGCGCCGCGCCATGGACTGGCCGGGCACCTGGCCGGAAGGTCCTGGCAGGGCCGCAAGGCCACATGCAGGCAGTGGCTCCTGCTCTAGCCGCTCGGATCTGCACCGTCGGTGGTCCGCCGATAGATACACGAATGGCGGTCGGCCGGACTCGGTGCTAGCCCAAAAGCTCGTCGGCGCACCGTTGCCACTCATTAAGTGCGACCACTGCCCAAAGAAGGTCGTGCACCGCGTGTCTACAACGCTGGAACATCCCGGATGGGTGTTCATCAAGTGCTTAAACGATGGGGTATGTGCTCTTTGTAGCTTCGATTTGTGCTCTAGATTTGACTAGTTGTGCTAACTTCAAATTTTATTGTGTAGCATGGATGCAAGTTTTGGTATAGAAAAGAAGAGTACATCGATATATTGATAGAGCGTAATTTAGTAGATGTTCGTGCACTTTTAGCTAGTATAGAGGTTGTAGATGAGACTGAAGGAAATATGCCCTAGAGGCAATAATAAAGTTATTATTTATTTCCTTATTTCATGATAAATGTTTATTATTCATGCTAGAATTGTATTAACCGGAAACATGATACATGTGTGAATACATAGACAAACATATAGTCATTAGTATGCCTCTACTTGACTAGCTCATTAATCAAAGATGGTTTTGTTTCCTAACCATAGACATGTGTTGTCATTTGATTAATGGGATCACATCATTAGGAGAATGATGTGATTGATATGACCCATTCCGTTAGCCTAGCACTTGATCGTTTAGTATGTTGCTATTGCTTTCTTCATGACTTATACATGTTCCTGTAACTATAAGATTATGCAACTCCCGTTTACCGGAGGAACACTTTGGGTACTACCAAACGTCACAACGTAACTGGTTGATTATAAAGGAGTACTACAGGTGTCTCCAAAGGTACATGTTGAGTTGGCGTATTTCGAGATTAGGTTTTGTCACTCCGATTGTCGGAGAAGTATCTCTGGGCCCTCTTGGTAATGCACATCACTATAAGCCTTGCAAGCAATGTAACTAATGAGTTAGTTGCGGGATGATGCATTATGTAACGAATAAAGAGACTTGCCAGTAACGAGATTGAACTAGGTATTGGATACCGACGATCGAATCTCGGGCAAGTAACATACCGATGACAAAGGGAACAACGTATGTTGTTATGCGGTTTGATCGATAAAGATCTTCGTAGAATATGTGGGAGCCAATATGAGCATCCAGGTTCCGCTATTGGTTATTGACCGAGAATAGTTCTAGGTCATGTCTACATTGTTCTCGAACCCGTAGGGTCCGCACGCTTAAGGTTTCGATGACAGTTATATTATGAGTTTATGAGTTTTGATGTACCGAAGGAGTTCGGAGTCCCGGATGAGATCGGGGACATGACGAGGAGTCTCGAAATGGTCGAGACGTAAAGATCGATATATTGGACGACTATATTCGGAGTTCGGAAAGGTTCCGAGTCATTCGGGTATTTTTCGGAGTACCGGAGAGTTACGGGAATTCGCCGGGGAGTATATGGGCCTTATTGGGCCATACGAGAATAGAGGAGAGAGGTCGAAAGGAAGGAGGGGCGCAGCCCCCCTCTGGTCCGAATTGGACAAGGGGTGCAGCCCCCTTTTCCTTCCTCCTCTCCCCCTCTTTCCTTCTCTCCTACTCCAACAAGGAAGGGGGGAGTCCTACTCCCGGTGGGAGGAGGACTCCTCCTGGCGCGCCCCTCCTGGCCGGCCGAACCCCTCCCCCTGGCTCCTTTATATACGGGGGCAGGGGGGCACCTCTAGGTACAACAACAATTGATCTCTTGGATCTCTTAGCCGTGTGCGGTGCCCCCCTCCACCATAATCCACCTCGATAATATCGTAGCGGTGCTTAGGCGAAGCCCTGCGTCGGTAGTACATCAAGATCGTCACCACGCCGTCGTGCTGACGGAACTCTCCCTCGACACTCGGCTCGATCGGAGTTCGAGGGACGTCATCGAGCTGAACGTGTGCTAGAACTCGGAGGTGCCGTAGTTTCGGTGCTTGATCGGTCGGGCCGTGAAGACGTACGACTACATCAACCGCGTTGTTCTAACGCTTCCGCTTTCGGTCTACGAGGGTACGTGGACAACACTCTCCCCTCTCGTTGCTATGCCATCACCATGATCTTGCGTGTACATAGGAAATTTTTGAAATTACTACGTTCCCCAACAGTGGCATCCGAGCCTAGGTTTTATGCGTTGATGTTATATGCACGAGTAGAACACAAGTGAGTTGTGGGCGATACAAGTCATAGTGCTTACCAGCATGTCATACTTTGGTTCGGCGGTATTCTGAGATGAAGCGGCCCGGACCGACATTACGCGTACGCTTACGCGAGACTGGTTTCACCGTTGCGTGCACTCGTGCTTAAAGGTGGCTGGCGGGTGTCTGTCTCTCTCTCTTTAGCTGAATCGAGTGTGGCTACGCCCGGTCCTTGCGAAGGTTAAAACATCACTAACTTGACGAACTATCCTTGTGGTTTTGATGCCTAGGTAAGAACGGTTCTTGCTAAGCCCGTAGCAGCCACGTAAAATTTGCAACAACAAAGTAGAGGACGTCTAACTTGTTTTTGCAGGGCATGTTGTGATGTGATATGGTCAAGACGTGATGCTATATTTTATTGTATGAGATGATCATGTTTTGTAACCGAAGTTATCGGCAACTGGCTGGATCCATATGGTTGTCGCTTTATTGTATGAAATGCAAACGCCCTGTAATTGCTTTACTTTATCTCTAAGCGGTAGCGATAGTCGTAGAAGCAATAGATGGCGTAACGACAACGATGCTACGATGGAGATCAAGGTGTCGCGCCGGTGACGATAGTGATCACGACGGTGCTTCGAAGATGGAGATCACAAGCACAAGATGATGATGGCCATATCATATCACTTATATTGATTGCATGTGATGTTTATCCTTTATGCATCTTATCTTGCTTTGATTGACGGTAGCATTTTAAGATGATCTCTCACTAATAATCAAGAAGTGTTCTCCCTGAGTATGCACCGTTGCGAAAGTTCTTCGTGCTGAGACACCATGTGATGATCGGGTGTGATAGGCTCTACGTTCAAATACAACGGGTGCAAAACAGTTGCACACGCGGAATACTCGGGTCATACTTGACGAGCCTAGCATATACAGATAGGGCCTCGGAACACGGAGACCGAAAGGTCGAACGTGAATCATATAGTAGATATGATCAACATAGTGATGTTCACCATTGAAACTACTCCATCTCACGTGATGATCGGACATGGTTTAGTTGATTTGGATCACGTGATCACTTAGATGACTAGAGAGATGTCTATCTAAGTGGGAGTTCTTTAGTAATATGATTAATTGAACTTAAATTTATCATGAACTTAGTCCTGGTAGTATTTTAAAAATTATGTTGTAGATCAATAGCTTGCGTTGTTGCTTCCATATGTTTATTTTGATATGTTCTTAGAGAAAATTGTGTTGAAAGATGTTAGTAGCAATGAGGCGGATTGGATCCGTGATCTAAGGTTTATCCTCATTGCTGCACAGAAGAATTATGTCCTTAATGCACCGCTAGGTGACAAACCTATTGCAGGAGGAGATGCAAACGTTATGAACGTTTGGCTAGCTCAATATGATGACTACTTGATAGTTTAGTGCACCATGCTTAACGGCTTAGAATCGGGACTTCAAAGATGTTTTGAACGTCATGGACCATATGAGATGTTCCAGGAGTTGAAGTTAATATTTCAAGCAAATACCCGAGTTGAGAGATATGAAGTCTCCAACAAGTTCTATGGCTAAAAGATGGAGGAGAATCGCTCAACTAGTGAGCATGTGCTCAGATTGTCTGGGTACTTCAATCGCTTGAATCAAGTGGGAGTTAATCTTCCAGATAAGATAGTGATTGACAGAATTCTCTAGTCACCATCACCAAGTTAGTATAACTTTGTGATGAACTATAGTATGCAAGGGATGACGAAAACGATTCCCGAGCGATTCGTGATGTTGAAATCAACGAAGTTAGAAATCAAGAAAGAGCATCAAGTGTTGATGGTTGACAAGATCACTAGTTTCAAGAAAAGGGCAAAGGGAAAGAAAGGGAACTTCGACTAGAATGACAAGCAAGTTGTCACTCCCACGAAGAAGCCCAAAGCTGAACCAAAGCCTGAAACTGAGTGCTTACATTGCAAAGGAAATGGTCACTGGAAGCGGAAATGTCCTGAATATTTGGTGGATAAGAAGGATGACAAAGTGAACAAGGGTATATTTGATATACAGGTTATTGATGTGTGCCTTACTAGTGTTTATAGTAGCTCCCGAGTATTTGATACTTGTTCGGTTGCTAAGATTAGTAACTCGAAACAGGAGTTACAGAATAAACACAGACTAGTTGAAGGGGAAGTGACGATGAGTGTTGGAAGTAGTTCCAAGATTGATATGATCATCATCGCACACTCCCTATACTTTCGGGATTAGTGGTAAACCTAAATAAATGTTATTTGGCATTTGCGTTGAGCATGAACATGATTTGATCGTGTTTATTGCGATACGGTTATTCATTTAAAGTTAGAGAATAATTGTTATTCTGTTTACATGAATAAGACCTTTGATGGTTATACACTCAATGAAAATAGTTTGTTGGATCTTGATCATAGTGATACACATATTCATAATATTGATGCCAAAAGATGCAAAGTTAATAATGATAGTGCAACTTATTTGTGGCACTGCCGTTTGGGTCATATCGGTGTAAAGCGCATGAAAAAACTACATAAAGATGGATTTTCGAAATCACTTGGTTATGAATCATTTGATGCTTGCAAACCGTGCCTTTTGGGCAAGATGACTAAAACTCCGTTCTCCGGAACAATGGAACAAGCTACTGACTTATTGGAAATAATACATACCGATGTATGCGATCCAATGAGTGTTGATGCTCGTGGCAAGTATCGTTATTTTCTGACCTTCACAAGATGATTTGAGCAGATATGGGTATATCTACTTGATGAAACATAAGTCTGAAATAGTTGAAAGGTTCAAAGAATTCCAGAGTGAAGTGGAAAAATCATCGTAACAAGAAAATAAAGTTTTTGCGATCTGATCGCGGAGACGAATATTTGAGTTACGAGTTTGGTCTTCAATTAAAACAATGTGGAATAGTTTCACAGCTCACGCCACCTGGAACACCACAATGTTATGGTGTGTCCGAACGTCGTAACCGCACTTTATTGGATATGGTGCGATCTATGATGTCTCTTACTGATTTACCATTATCGTTTTGGGGTTATGCATTAGAGACAGCTGCATTCACGTTAAAAGGGCACCATCTAAATCCGTTGAGACGACATCGTATGAACTATGGTTTAGAAGTAAACCTAAGCTGTCGTTTCTTAAAGTTTGGAGTTGCGATGCTTATATGAAAAAGGTTTTCAACCTAATAAGCTCGGACCCAAATCGGAGAAGTGCGTCTTCATAGAATACCCAAAGGAAACTGTTGGGTACTCCTTCTATCACAAATCCAAAGGCAAAACATTCGTTGCTAAGAATGGATCCTTTCTAGAGAAGGAGTTTCTCTCGAAAGAAGTGAGTGGGAGGAAAGTAGAACTTGATGAGGTAACTGTACCTGCTCCCTCATTTGAAAGTAGTTCATCACAGAAATCTGTTCCTGTGACTACTACACCAATTAGTGAGGAAGTTAATGATGATGATCATGAAACTTCAGATTAAGTTACTACAGAATCTCGTAGGTCTTACAGAGTAAGATCCGCACCAGAGTGGTACGGTAATCCTGTTCTGGAAGTTATGTTACTAGACCATGACGAACCTACGAACTATGAAGAAGCGATGGTGAGCCCAGATTCCGCAAAATGGCTTGAGGCCATGAGATCTGAGATAAGATCCATGTATGAAACAAAGTATGGACTTTGATTGACTTGCCCAATGATCGGCGAGACATTGAGATTAAATGGATCTTCAAGAGGAAGACGGACGCTGATAGTGTTACTATCTACAAAGCTAGAATTGTCGCAAAAGGTTTTCGACAAGTTCAAGGTATTGACTACGATGAGAGTTTTTCACTCGTATCTATGCTTAAGTCTGTCTGAATCATGTTAGCAATTGCCGCATTTTATGAAATCTGGCAAATGGATAAACAAAACTACATTCCTTAATGGTTTTCTTAAAGAAGAGTTGTATATGATGCAACCAGAAGATTTTGTCAATCCTAAAGGTGCTAACAAATTGTGCAAGCTCCAGCGATCCATCTATGGACTGGTGCAAGCATCTCGGAGTTGGAATATATGCTTTGATGAGTTGATCAAAGCATATGGTTTTATACAGACTTTTGAAGAAGCCTGTATTTACAAGAAAGTGAGTGGGAGCTCTGTAGCATTTCTAATATTATATGTGGATGACATATTGTTAATTGGAAATGATATGGAAATTCTGGATAGCATGAAAGGATACTTGAATAAGAGTTTTACAAAGCAAGACCTCGATGAAGCTGCTTACACATTGAGCATCAAGATCTATATAGATAGATCAAGACGCTTGATAAGATTTTTCAATGAGTACATACCTTGATAAATTTTTGAAATAGTTCAAAATGGAACAGTCAAAGAAGGAGTTCTTGCCTGTGTTACAAGGTGTGAAGTTGAGTAAGACTCAAGACCCAACCATTGCAGAAAATGGAAAGAGAATGAAAAGTCATTCCCTATGCCTCAGTCATAGGTTCTATAAAGTATGCTATGCTGTGAACCAGACCTATTGTATACCTTGCTCTGTGTTTGGCAAAGGAATACAATTTTGATCTAATAAGTAGATCACTGGACATGGGTCAAGAATATCCTTAGTGAGGACTAAGGAGATGTTTCTCGATTATGGAGGTGATAAAAGAGCCCGTCGTTAAAGTTACAACGATGCAAGCTTTTACACCAATCCAGATGACTCTAAGTCTCAATCTGGATACATATTGAAAGTGGGAGCAATTAGCTAGAGTAGCTCCGTGCAGAGCATTGTGGACATAGAATATTTGCGAAATACATACGGCTCTGAATATGACAGACCCGTTGACTAAGCTTCTCTCACGAGCAAAACATGATCATACCTTAGTACTCTTTTGGGTGTTAATCACATAGCGATGTGAACTAGATCATTGACTCTAGTAAACCCTTTGGGTGTTGATCACATGATGATGTGAACTATGGGTATTAATCACATGCAGATGTGAATATTGGTGTTAAATCACATAGCGATGTGAACTAGATTATTGACTCTAGTGCAAGTGGGAGACTGAAGGAAATATGCCCTAGAGGCAATAATAAAGTTATTATTTATTTCCTTATTTCATGATAAATGTTTATTATTCATGCTAGAATTGTATTAACCGGAAACATGATACATGTGTGAATACATAGACAAACATATAGTCACTAGTATGCCTCTACTTGACTAGCTCATTAATCAAAGATGGTTTTGTTTCCTAACCATAGACATGTGTTGTCATTTGATTAATGGGATCACATCATTAGGAGAATGATGTGATTGACATGACCCATTCCGTTAGCCTAGCACTTGATCGTTTAGTATGTTGCTATTGCTTTCTTCATGACTTATACATGTTCCTGTAACTATGAGATTATGCAACTCCCGTTTACTGGAGGAACACTTTGGGTACTACCAAACGTCACAACGTAACTGGTTGATTATAAAGGAGTACTACAGGTGTCTCCAAAGGTACATGTTGAGTTGGCGTATTTCGAGATTAGGTTTTGTCACTCCGATTGTCGGAGAAGTATCTCTGGGCCCTCTCGGTAATGCACATCACTATAAGCCTTGCAAGCAATGTGACTAATGAGTTAGTTGCAGGATGATGCATTATGTAACGAGTAAAGAGACTTGCCGGTAACGAGATTGAACTAGGTATTGGATACCGACGATCGAATCTCGGGCAAGTAACATACCGATGACAAAGGGAACAACGTATGTTGTTATGCGGTTTGACCGATAAAGATCTTCGTAGAATATGTGGGAGCCAATATGAGCATCCAGGTTCCGCTATTGGTTATTGACCGAGAATAGTTCTAGGTCATGTCTACATTGTTCTCGAACCCGTAGGGTCCGCACGCTTAAGGTTTCGATGACAGTTATATTATGAGTTTATGAGTTTTGATGTACCGAAGGAGTTCGGAGTCCCGGATGAGATCGGGGACATGACGAGGAGTCTCGAAATGGTCGAGACGTAAAGATCGATATATTGGATGACTATATTCGAAGTTCGGAAAGGTTCCGAGTCATTCGGGTATTTTTCGGAGTACCGGAGAGTTACGGGAATTCGCCGGGGAGTATATGGGCCTTATTGGGCCATACGGGAATAGAGGAGAGAGGCCGAAAGGAAGGAGGGGCGCAGCCCCCCTCTGGTCCGAATTGGACAAGGGGTGCAGCCCCCTTTTCCTTCCTCCTCTCCCCCTCTTTCCTTCTCTCCTACTCCAACAAGGAAGGGGGGAGTCCTACTCCCGGTGGGAGGAGGACTCCTCCTGGCGCGCCCCTCCTGGCCGGCCGAACCCCTCCCCCTGGCTCCTTTATATACGGGGGCAGGGGGGCACCTCTAGGTACAACAACAATTGATCCCTTGGATCTCTTAGCCGTGTGCGGTGCCCCTCCCCCCACCATAATCCACATCGATAATATCGTAGCGGTGCTTAGGCGAAGCCCTGCGTCGGTAGTACATCAAGATCGTCACCACGCCGTCGTGCTGACGGAACTCTCCCTCGACACTCGGCTGGATCGGAGTTCGAGGGACGTCATCGAGCTGAACGTGTGCTAGAACTCGGAGGTGCCGTAGTTTCGGTGCTTGATCGGTCGGGCCGTGAAGACGTACGACTACATCAACCGCGTTGTTCTAACGCTTCCGCTTTCGGTCTACGAGGGTACGTGGACAACACTCTCCCCTCTCGTTGCTATGCCATCACCATGATCTTGCGTGTACGTAGGAAATTTTTGAAATTACTACGTTCCCCAACAGAGACAAGTGCATTTGTTGCTAGATTAGAGGATAGACATGAGACTAAATGTGAGGAAGCAACATCGACTTCTTTAGACTCGAAGAAGAAAGAAGAACGCAAGATCGAGCCTCCTCCGCAGATCAACAATGAGTGCATCCAGAAGGCAGTAATCCAACTTACAGGAGCAGTTATGGAAGTTGGATATATTCTAAAATGTATTTTTGCGGTTCTTGTTTTCTTTGGGCTTGCTTTTCTAGTCAAAATTTGGTGATGTATTCCCATGTATCAAAAATGAATGATGAAAAAAAGTTAAGGGCTTGCAAAGAAAAATGTACGCGGATAGGATGCGGCCGGGATGCGTCTATGCGTTGGGCGCATGGTCACCGCATCCCAGAAACCGCCCGGGCACGACCCCATTGCCCTAGCCAAACGGACAGAATCCGGGCAAAACGGACGTCCGTTTGGGATCACGCGGTGGAGTTGGCCTTAAAGCGTTGCGTCTCCCCCGATTTTCCTGTCGCCCGCCTCTCCAAGCCGTCGTACTTCAATTTCCACTACAACTCAAACCCCATGACATGAAAAAAGGAAGGTGGAAAAAATCGCACTCAAACCCGACGATGGCGGGGAGCATGACGGCCGCGCCGGGCGGCACCATCGGCGCGGGCCAATGGTGGCGCGATCGAAGGCCCTCTTCATGGATTTGTAGGCGTACAACTTGTGATCTCCTGGTTGTCTTGTCTGCCACTGTCTGGGCACCCGCGCGCTCACCACCTGCTTGTGCAAATGCGCGACACAGCCCGGCACTTGCATCGCTTGTTGATCCCGATCCAGATGCCGGATACCCTACCTCCGAGATGCTTACTAGGAAATAATGGTACGAATATTTGGGGTTTGATAACCCGCCCTGGCTATGCACTTAAGTCGCCAGTATGTTCCGGCTTAAATAGTTGTGGTTGCAAGTATTTGGGTTGTCACCCGCCCTGGCTTTTGACTTAAGTCACCAGCAGGCTCCATTGAAATCAGGCACTTATAAATATCGGGGTTGTCACCTTTACTACATATGGTGATGTGAGCTGATAATATCAATCAAATCTACAGGTATGTTTTCCTGGTTATATGAATATGCGAGGTAATAATCCGCCCTGGCTTTGGACTTTAAGTCGTCAATATATTTTTGGCTTGAATGGCTTAATTCTAGTATTTTCCATAATTGCATAAAGACTATATTATGTTTGGGTTGTTACCCGCTCTGGTTTTTGACGTTAAGTCACCAGGGCATATGTTGTTTAAATTTTGTGTAGGGCATGCAGAGTTTTACACAAGTAGGAATATTGCTATTGCTCATACGAATCAATGCGTTTAAGTCCATCATCTGTCCATCTGAAGATATTACCGGGTTATCCAGCTCCGGGTTATATTGCTCCATATTGAGTTTATTGAGGCTATGAGACGCCAAAGTGATATTTTCCAAAAACTGGACATGACTATGAGCCGCCATGGATGGTTGGGTTATTTAACCTGCCCTGGATTCAAGCTTTAAAAGCCGGCTCATGAATTATATTATTGTGCATGTTTGCAATAACATCTTTGCTTGTAGAGGTTATCAATTCCTGATTTTTTTACAAAGGCTATAAGCCACCGGGTAGCAAAAGTCCCGGATTACAATGAATGCACATTAAATCGCCATCAGGCAAGAGCCACTGAGTATTCAACTCTGGATTTACTCGTTAACATATAAGATCTTGTGATTGTTTTCACGCCAGAGCAATAGCTATTATTTCTTTATCCAAGAATACTGGCTCACAATAGAGAGCATGGTTCAATATTGAATATGCAAGGATTTCAATAACATCATCCTGACAATGGATATATCAAATATGGAAGTCCCATGTCG
This sequence comes from Triticum dicoccoides, assembly GCF_002162155.2. Classification (NCBI taxonomy): domain Eukaryota; kingdom Viridiplantae; phylum Streptophyta; class Magnoliopsida; order Poales; family Poaceae; genus Triticum; species Triticum dicoccoides. Next base: position 411,947,426 of record NC_041389.1, on the reverse strand, counting down.
CTGCAAGCATGCACCATGACATTTGGGGGCTAATGCGAGGTTGTTTTTAACTCACCTTATTGAAGACTCGACTCATCACATCGTAATGAGCCGGCCCTTGGGGGATACTAATTGCTCCTGTCAAAGGTAACCCAAAAACTTGGGAGCTACATCATTTGGTGTTATTTTTTGGAAGTACACATAAAGTCCCAGCTCAGCATTATCTTACTGAGCCGACCCTTGGGGGCTAAACATTGCTGCTTAAGTCTACATAATCAAATCTGCAAAGTCCCTTCTCATTATTGCATAATGACCCGGCACTTGGGGGCCACACATGGGAAGTACAAAGTGTTTAGTTTATGATTGGCGACTTACATGAACAATCCAGATTTCTCCAAAGTTGCATCATTTATATTGAAGCAAGTCTTAAGCTATCACTATGTTTTCCTCTTAAAACTTGGGGGCTACAGATGATATGCATATAAGGGAGGAATATCTTCAAATTCTCAGTTTTTTGAACAAACCAGGTATTATATTCTCAGTTTTGGCCTAGATAACTCAAGAAAGTCAATTACATATCTTGGTGTCAGCAACAATCATGACCCGACATTATCAGTCATAACCCGGCAATTTCGAGGATCGCAACTTGACAAGCTCTAGCATCATTAAGCCGGAGTATTCAAAAACTGGTTTAGCTCCAGAAGGACATCTTAAGTCCAATATTTTTATTAAGTCAAAGCATTGAAGGCCGACTCAAATGGATTCTTTTTTATAATATTTTTTCTACAAGCAAATTGACTATGAAGCTGGCCTATTGACCTGGACTTTTCAGACGAAGTACCAGGATCTTTTGCATTGGCAAAGTTTGAACATATCTGCTAAAATTGATTTGCTTTGAAGTCATGGACACGTATCAAGAAGGAAATGACAAGGACTTAAGGATGATCAGGTGCCGGTTCAAAAACATTTAATCCGGAGCACAACCTATCAAATTTGTTCTTGTGTGTGTTTTGCAGGATCAGTTTAACATGGATAAATCCAAATTAAACTGGGGGCTAATGTCGGGGATATACCCCGCGGTATGACTCGGCCGGAAGTATGACCCGGCCAGACTTGGCGACTCACTAGTGACCCGCCCAAAGACTCGCGACTCACTAAGTGACCCACTCGGATCTCTCCACTCACTCAGGACCCGGCCGGGCCTGGTGACTCATTGGTGACCCGGCAGGCGGGTCAGAAGAATAACAAGGCCCAAGACCTAGAAGGCGGCTTATGAGAAGACCGACTCAAGGTGCGTGTCCGGTGGGCCGGCTTAAGAGGAAAGCAGAAGGAATATTTCCTTACAAAGGAAGCAAGACTAGGACTCCACTTGTAATAGAGTAATCCTAATCCTATTAGGACTAGTCATGTAACTCGCCCCTTCAACTTATATAAGGAGGGGCGGGGCACCCCAAGAGGGACAAGTTTAGACAGATACATCAATAGCTCTCGAGATAGAGGTAGCGAAAGAGCACCCTTGTAATCGTGAGCACCATGATCAATATCAATGAAGCGGGATGTAGGCTTTTACATCCATTGTGAGGGGCCGAACCTGGGTAAAAAACCTCGCGTCTCTCATCCCACTCAACCCCTCTCAAGCTACTACATAGATGCGTTGACATCACGACTAAGGACATCTGCCGTGACAAATCCACGACACAAAGGTTTCTAGATTTGTTTGAATTCTCAAGTGTCAAGCACATTAGAGTGTGGAATCTAATCATTGCTTTGTACTTGAGGAATTAAAGGCCAGAATGGCGTCGGGATGGTCACGTGCACAGCGACCTTCCGGTACGAAAATGTATGGCAATCTCATCCTGACTATGATGACATGGTAAGGAGAATGTGGCGGACAGGAGCTGGACAAGGTGGACTACAAGGACTTGTCGAGGCTCTCTCAGTGGTCTAGAATGACTTGGGCTCCTGGGGACAATAGGAGTTTTTAAATTTAGCGAAGAAAGTACGCAAGCTTCAACAACGTCTTAGACCGTCTAAGAAGTACCTCATTGGGACGTGGACCAATGGAGGAAGAGAAAGCGGATGAATCACAGTTGCGAGAAGCCCATCGGCAGGAGGAAATATGCTTAAGCAACGATCCCGCGTGACATGGCTTAAGGAGGGTGACCGGAACACTGGATATTTCCAGGCCCAGGCAGCCCATCATAAGTGCATAAACCGCATAACGTCTCTGGAGAGAGCTAATGGTCACATATGTAGCGACCCAGGGGAGATAAAACTAAAAGTGCTAGTTATCGACTAGAGGGGGGGTGTAAATAGGCGATTTTTATGAAAATCTTCAAAACACGATGACTTTGAAGATAAACAAGTAAACTGAACCTATATGATATGCAGCAGAATGTAAACTACACTAGACTAGCATTAGTCAAGAAGACAATACAGTGGAAGCACGAAGACTAATGGCAGCTAGGTAGACAGGATCAGAATGGAAGAAAGTATGAAACCAAACAAATATAGGCGATTTTTATGAAAGTCTTCAAAACACGATGACTTTGAAGATAAACAAGTAAACTGAACCTCTATGATATGCAGCAAAATGTAAACTACACTAGACTAGCATTAGTCAAGAAGACAATACAGTGGAAGCACGAAGACTAATGGCAGCTAGGTAGACAGGATCAGAATGGAAGAAAGTATGAAGCCAAACAAATATAAGTCTTCACACAGTGAAGTCAAGTGAATCGAGCAGGTAAGCAATGACTTCGCGAAGACAAACTGAAAAGTAAGAAGAGTAAAGGATAGAACCAGTTGCTTGGTGAAGACAAGGATTTGGTAGACCAGTTTCAGTTGCTGTGACAACTGTACGTCTGGTTAGGGAGGCTAAGATTGAACTCAAAAGACCGCGTCTTCACCTTATTCCCCTTGAGCTAAGAACACCCAGTCCTCGCCCAATCACTCTGGTAAGTCTTCAAGGTAGACTTCCAAACCTTCACAGACTTAGTTCACCGGCAATCCACGATGACTCTTGGATGCTCAAAATGCGACGCCTAACCGACTGGAGGATTCATAGTCCTCAAGTGTAACAAGTCTTCAGATCACGCGGAGAGAAAGACTTCAGTGATGCCTAACACTCTTTGGCTCTGGGTGTTTTGGGCTTTGTCCTCGCAAGGATCTCTCTCTCAAATGCTTCGGAGGTGGGTTGCTCTCAAATGACAAAAGCCGTGCACTAACTCGGAGCAGCCACCAATTTATGATGTAGGGGGTGGGCTATTTATAGCCAAGTGGCAACCCGACCTGATATGTCCGAAATGACCCTGGGTCACTAAGGAACCGACACGTGTCCAAATGTCGGATTTCAAACGCACGCAGTAGCTTGGCTTGAGCTACAAGCAAAGCTGACTCATCCAGCTCTGGATAAGGTTTGCTCTCATTGTCTTTGCTCGAAGACATAGAATTTGGTTGAGCATCACATCAGTCACTCTGACTTTGTTCACTTGGACCCCACTTAACAGTACGGTGGTTCCTATGACTCAATAAAGAAGAAATGAAACTACGAAACAACTTTGTCTTCGCACTCCATAGTCTTCAAGTGAATATCTTCACAAGTCATAATCTTCACGTGAATGTCTTCACGAACCACCATTATCTTCAATGTATTCACACATTTCTAGGGGCCATCTCTGGTAGGTAAACCGAATCAATGAGGGACTACTACCTGTGTTATCCTGCAATTCTCACAAACACATTAGTCCCTCAACCACGTGTGTCATACTTCAAAACCAAATACGGGTGGCACTAGATGCACTTACAAAAACATGTAATATTGAGCTTCTACCAGGTATAGCCTAATGGAAGAGCTGTTGGAATGTGTGCAACCTCATGCATCCGAAGCTATCAATGAGTTCATTGAGAAGGACTTTGTGGCTAAAGAAGTAAGGAAGGAACTTTTCGATATGGCACCGTCTAAGGCCCCAGGCGTGGACGACTTCACGGCTGGTTTCTATCAACGACACTGGAATGTCGTCGGTCAGGATGTAACACACGTTCAACATTTTTTTAAATGCTTGATTAATATTTTCAAAATATCAAATTAATATTTTTTTAATACATGGTCAACTTTTTTTATACATTTTTTTCAAAAGCTTCATTAACATAGTTTAAATACAAATTTAACATTTTTTAATACATGATCAACTTTGTTTCTATATACATTTAACATTTTTTAAATACAAGGTTAACAGTTTTGAATACATGGTCAACATTTTTTGTATACACATTTAACATTTTTTTAATACATGGTCAACATTTTTTCTATACACATTTAGCATTTTTTAAATATCAGTTTCGCATATTTTGAATACATGGTCAACATTTTTCTATACACATTAAAAAAATTCAAATTCAAATTTAACATTTTTTATACATGGTCAAACATTTTTTCTATACACATTTATCCTTTTAAAGAAGGGGAGCCTTGACGCAGTGGTAAAGCTGCTGCCTTGTGACCATGAGGTCACGTGTTCAAGTCCTGGAAACAGCTTCTTGCAGAAATGTAGGGAAAGGCTGCGTATAATAGACCCAAAGTGGTCGGACCTTCCCCAGATCCTGCGCAAGCGGGAGCTACATGCACTGGGGCTGCCCCTTTACATTTATCCTTTTAAAAATGCAAGTTAAACATTTTTTTAATAAATGTTTGACATCTTTTTTCTATACACATTTAACGTTTTTAAATGTTTGATTGTTTTTCAAAATAATTGTTTAACAATGTTTTTAAAGCTTTATTAATTTAAAAAATACATGATCAATTTTTTTCACACATTGTATATTTTTCGTATACATGGTCAACATTTTTTTCTATACACATTTAACAATTTTCAAATGCATGATTAACATTTTTCAAAATATTATGTAAAGTTTATTTTTTAATATATATGTTTATCATTTCCGGAAGTGTAAACAAAATTTAAAAAAGAAATGAAAATGAGAAACAAAAAACGTGACAGAAGAAAACCCGAGGATGTGCCCTGGAGCTGCCCTGACGCGTGTGTTTCCCTAGGTCTCGCTTAGGGCTTGTTCGTTTAATCCCTTCCCCAAGGAGATTGGAGAGGTTTGAAGGGGATTGGAAAGAAATTTGACTTATAGGAGATGTAATCCCTCACAATCCTCTTTAATCCCCCTCAAACCCTGTGCAACCGAACAAGGCCTTAGAGGAGACATAGGGGCGCCCCATGTTGCGTTGCGTCTCCCCCGACAATCATGTCGCCCGCCTCTCCAAGCCGTCGTACCACTCAAACCCCATGACACAAAACAGGAGGTGGAAAAATCCTACTCAAACCCGACGATGGCGGGGAGCACGACGGCCGCGCCGGGCGGCACCATCGGCGCGGGCCAACCGTGGCGCGATCGGAGGCCCTCCTCATGGATTTGTAGCTGTACAGCTTGTGATCTCCTGGTTGTTTTGTCTGCCACCGGCTGGGCACCCCCGCGCCCACCACCTGCTCGTGCAAATGCGCGGCACAGCCCAGCACTTGCACCGCCTGTTGATACCGATGCCGGCTACCCTACCTCCGGGATGCTTACTAGGAGACCATGTGCAACCTTCTTGGTGGAGATACCTTTGCGAAAAATAGAGATGCTGCCCCAGAGGACTGGCATTATTGCTCAAATCAAGCTGAGGCTTGCTCCGGATGATTCAAGGAGCAGGGGAGGTGACTGCGAGCATGCCTGTGATTTGGTATCCAGCTCCTCCTCGCATGAGGTCGGTCGTGTACTATGTTTTTCCATTATCTCGGGAACCTTGTCTGATCAAATACATTTTGAGGCAGAAAATACAGAGGTCGTGTGCTCTTTCTGAAGAAGGCGACAGCAGACCGAAGCCCATTCACCCGGTGCCGGCTGTGGACCACTTCAATTAAAAAGGTCAGAATTATGATAGCTGGCGGCATGGCATTTTCTCCAGGCATTGCTAAAAAGATCACTGCATCATCTCAATTTGCAATAGTTTAGTTTCGTCAGCTATTGCTAGTGCTCTAGAGGCTTCACCGCATATGCTCACTCTCACATGATTCGAGTATTAGGAGAAAAAGTGCCCTGCTGTACCTATTTACAGTTTGGCATGCACATAGAGCAATACAGAAGCCTCTATCTATCTTTGCTACTTATCTTGTCCTGCTACTTTACATGGGAACGGTGTGAAACTAGCAGGACAAACAGTTTATCTGAAAAAACTAGCTGTACAAACAAATAACACAATCTGCTTGGTATCCTGCATATCATGGAAGATGGAACAGTGCCAGATATCTACAAACTGAACATCTTGTTTGTTCCAGCGGGAAGTAAGCATCATGGTGCAAATGAAACACCTCAAGAGTGCCCCACTTGATTTTGGTTGAAAGGGCAGTCATGATGCACCTAACTAATCATTTAATAACAGCCTTAGACATGTAGGCCGATTTTCCTATCCTGCATCGCAAAAGTGCTAATCATTCTTTGACATTGTTTTTGGTTACCTATGTATAAACAAGGTCTCATAGGTTAAGCTTTCTGGCCCACCCCTAGCTTATGCATAGCAGCATAGGTCACACACTCACACTTGTAGGCTGAACTTTACTAGTACTAAAAATCTGCAATTGCAATGTTGCATGATGGTCCAGACCGTTGAAAAGTTTGTTCATGAATCACATGCCCGGGTTGTGAAAAATGTGGCTGTTCTCTGAACCTTTGAGAGACAGCGTGTGCATGTTAGGCATGACAGACGCCCCGTAAACACCCTGATACTCTGCTAGTCTCTGCTGGATGTTAGCCTGAAACCAGATAATTGAGATCACCCAGCTGATGGATGTTAGTGAGTAGAATTTCTGTTTGTGCTTCTAGTTGTTACACACACGCAAGATTTGACATGTATAACTGCACATATGTGCAGCTGCTTGGTATGAATTGGTTCAGGCTTAAACTAATCAGATCTTTTTTACAGAGCTTTGTTTTTTTGGATAAAGGAGGCGGCGCCCGGCCTCTGCATGGAGGTGTGGATTGATGCACACAGTCAATACATAACCAGGTTGGTTTACTCTAGCTTTATCATGCTCAACTTACTCCAGATCTGTCAGATGGTTGTTCGGTTGGCAATAGAGATACACACGCTTGCCTAAAGTAGTGTTCAGATTAACTAGCTGGGTTAACAGTAGAAGAAAATACATTGTACACAAGGGGATTTCTTGGCAAGCACCACAGCTAGCACTACAGTATTTCCCGAGACAGATAACCCCATCCGTATTGGCCTACTGGCGCGAGTGCGGCATGCCCGAAGAAAAATCTACGGCCATTACAACCTCGTCCCTACTGCACACGCGTGCGCGCTGCCGAAGTTGAAGTGCCGAGCCATCTCCGGTCGCTTTCCCACTGCCTGCGCCCGCTTGTCGTGCACTGGGCAATCATAGCCGACGCAGAAACAAATCAGCCAGGGGCCATGCTGCCATTACCGCCACTCTCGCCGGTCGCCATCACCTCATTCTCCATCCATCTATCTTCGTTCCCAGTCCATATTTTCTGCGTCCTGCCTCAACATCCTTTCCGATCCATCTCTGGTACATCCAGCCTATAGAGTAGTGACTGGAGATGCTACCGCCATGTAGAACCCTTAGCTAGCTCCGAGGTCCGAGCTACCTCCCATAGTCCATCACTGGCTGCATGCCTTTCCAGTAAAGCATGAGGGCTCCCATGGCAGTCAGGCGCGCCGCCATTCTCCTCCTCCTCCTCCACCTCATGCCCTTCCATGCCGTGGCCGCTGCGGCGGGCGAGCGGTGGGCTGGGATGATCGCCCGGCAGCAGCAGCGTCGGCGGCAAGTGCTGCTGCAGGAGAAGGCCACGCTCCTGGCGTTGAAACACTCGCTCACCTTGCTGTCGCCGTCGCCTCTGGCCGACTGGAACGAGTCCAACGGCGACGTCTGCGGCCTCACCGGTGTCGCCTGCGACTGGAGGCGGCAGCACGTCATCGGCCTCTCCCTGGGCGACATGAACATCTCTGGCGCCGTGCCGCCTGTCATCGGTAACCTCACACGTCTCAAGAGCCTCGACATGTCTCACAATTTCCTCGCAGGGCAGATCCCGGCCGAGCTCTCCAACCTCCGCGGTCTCGAAGTCCTCGACCTCGGCCACAACCATCTCAGCGGCAGCATACCGCCGTCCTTCTCTGAGCTGTCAAGGTTGGCCTACCTCAGTCTCAAGGATAATCAGCTCTCAGGCCCTATCCCGGCCGTTCTCCTCAAGAACTGCACCAGTCTAGGTCTGGTGGACTTCGGCAACAACGATCTATCCGGCGAGATTCCCCTGGAAGCCTCGGAGAACATTCTTGTGCTCAACCTCTACTCCAACAGGCTAACCGGAAAACTCCCATGGTGGCTCGCTAACTGCACTTATCTGTACATGCTGGATGTGGAGGACAACTCGCTCGCCGACGAGCTCCCCGCCGGCATCATAGCGGGCAAGCAGCAGCTCAAGTACCTGCATTTGTCCAACAACTACCGGTTCTCGAGCCACGATGGAAACACCAACCTGGAGCCCTTCTTTGCCGCAGTATCAAACTGCTCCCAGATACTGGAGATCGAGGCCGGCGCGGTGGGGATGGGCGGTCGGCTGCCAAGCTGGCTTGGCTCGTTGCTCCCACCAAATATATCGCACCTCAACCTGGAGCTCAACAAGATCGAGGGCCCAATCCCGGCCGACATGGGCGACGTGATAAACATCACACTGATGAACCTGTCAAGCAACCAGCTGAATGGGACAGTCCCGGCTTCCATCTGCGGCTTGCCAAAGCTCGAGCGGCTCTCCCTTTCCAACAACGCCCTGAGGGGCATGATCCCAGCGTGCATTGGCAACGCGACGAGCCTCGGCGAGCTGGATCTGTCAGGCAATGCGCTGTCGGGGAGCATCCCGAGCGGCATCGGAACCAGGCTTGTCAACCTCTACCTGCAGAACAACCAGCTGTCCGGGGAGATACCGGCAAACCGCCTTGCCGAATGCATCCGCTTGCTGCACCTTGACCTCTCGAACAACAGCTTGACCGGAGAGGTACCAGACATGGTCTCTGGCACCGACATTATATCTTTGAACCTGTCGCACAACCAGATCAGAGGTGAGCTTCCGCGGGGGCTCGGCGACATGCAACAGGTGCAAGTGATTGACCTGTCCTGGAACAACTTCAGTGGCACGATCTCCCCGCAGATCGGGCTCTGCCGTGAGCTGGAGGTCCTCGACCTGTCGCACAACTTGCTCACCGGCGTCCTACCGTCGTCCCTCGACCTCCTCAAGGACCTCAAAAACCTGGACGTCTCCAACAACTCCCTGACCGGTGAGATCCCTGCAAACCTGACGAAATGCACTAGCCTGAAACATTTCAACCTGTCATACAATGACTTCGTCGGCCATGTGCCCACAACTGGCGTCTTTGCGGACTTCACCTTCCTGTCCTACATTGGCAACCCACGGCTCTGCGGCTCGGTGGTGAGGCGCAACTGCCAAAGGCACCGCGCATGGTATCAGTCCCGGAAGTATTTGGTCGTGATGTGCGTCTGCGCCGCCGTGCTAGCATTCGTGCTGACAATCCTCTGCGCGGTCGGTGCCTGGAAGATCCGGGATTGGCTAGCTGCAATGCGGGAGGACATGTTCAGGGGCCGACGCAGCGGAGGCTCGTCACCGGTGATGAAGTACAAGTACCCGCGGATCACACACCAGGAGCTGGTTGAGGCGACGGAGGAGTTCAGCGCAGACCGGCTCGTCGGAACAGGCAGCTACGGCCGCGTGTACCGTGGCACGCTGCGGGACGGCACCATGGTTGCCGTGAAGGTGCTGCAGCTCCAGTCAGGGAACTCGACCAAGAGCTTCAGCCGCGAGTGCCAGGTCCTGAAGCGCATCCGCCACCGGAACCTCATGCGGATCATCACTGCATGCAGCCTGGCGGACTTCAAGGCGCTGGTCCTGCCATTCATGGCGAAGGGCAGCCTCGAGCGGTGTCTCTATGCTGGGCCGCCGGCTGAGCTCAGCCTGGTGCAGCGCGTCAACATCTGCAGTGACATCGCCGAGGGGGTTGCCTACCTGCACCACCACTCGCCGGTTAAGGTTATCCACTGTGACCTCAAGCCAAGCAACGTCCTCATCAACGACGATATGACTGCACTGGTCTCTGACTTTGGCATTTCCCGGCTGGTTATGAGTGTTGGCGGTGTGGCCAACACGGCCGACGTCGGCGCCTCCACCGCCAACATGCTGTGCGGTTCCATCGGATACATTCCTCCAGGTACGTACCATGAAACCACACAATGCTAAAGCTAATTCACAAGCTATTCCCGTGATGAGTTCCCAGATTGTTAGTTCTGACTTCTGAGTGGTTCTTACTTCTTGGTCAATGATCCGAAGAGTATGGCTACGGCTCGAACCCGACGACGAAGGGCGATGTGTACAGCTTCGGCGTTCTGGTGATGGAGATGGTAACGAGGAAGAAGCCTACCGACGACATGTTCGAGGGCGGGCTGAGCCTGCACAAGTGGGTGAAGAGCCACTACCACGGCCGGGCTGACGCGGTGGTCGACCAGGCGCTGGCCAGGATGGTTATGGACCAGACGCCTGAGGTGAGGAGGATGTCGGACGCGGCCATCGGCGAGCTGCTGGAGCTCGGCATTCTCTGCACCCAGGAGAGCGCGTCCACGCGGCCGTCTATGCTGGACGCCGCCGACGACCTGGACCGGCTCAAGCGGTACCTCGGGGGCGACACGGCCGCTACATTCGAGTCCTCGTTGGGCTTCTCATCCACGGTAGTCGAAGATATTGATGACTAGCTAGCGGTAGCAAAGTAGTGCTAGCAATTAACAGGGATACGTTGTGTATGCGTGGTTAGGAATTTATGCGGTTGTGAAGGGAGAAGATGATCACAAGATGTATGTATATCATTCTTTCAAGGTGTCTGATTTGATGTACTATAAGCTTTGTAGTACATAGGCTTGATTAATTACATAAACTGAATTAAGTTCAGGAAGTAACTGATTAGCTCGGTGTGACGGCTATCTTCTGTTTTTCCCTTTGTTTTGCCCTGGTACCGTGTACTCCAAAACAATCGGATGTCTCTTTTTTGTTCGGCAAACTTGAAAAAACTGATGTTTTGAAGTATTGGAGTACACTGAAAAGGAGTCACACGCACTCCTGAATGTGTCGAAAGCACAAGTTGTTTCATTTTCTGTGATACACCAGTGCCCTTTCACCGTGCTAAAGCAAGCTAGTTTGCCGTTGCAAGAACGACAGCCTTTTGTGCATAGGAACACGAAGTTGACACTTTAATTTTCTACGTAGGCTTTACAGAAAGGTTAGGATAGGAGTGATGAAACAGCAAAGTTGCATATGGATTTCAGATGGAAAGTTTGGTCCATGTACACCTCTAATGTATACTCTACGAGGGATAAACCGAGCGTGCGTCGGAGCATATCATGAGCAATCCCTAGAATGGACCAGCCTAGCAAATATGATAACCCGATCATGCAGATGATGCGTATCACTGTTGTGCTCGTAATGGCCCACTGATGACGCTTCTGGTTGGATGCTTCTTTGTTTCTCAAACTGGGTTGCAAGCACATATGTGGCCGTAATTATCGTGGACAGTTCTAGCTAAGGATGAAATTAGAGCAACTCTGGCAGGAAAATCATGCGGAAATACAGTAGCTAAGGTGCATGTGCTGCATCTAACTCCTTAAACCAAGTTCTGCTACAAATAGTTCAATATATCTGCCTATACATGGTACTTCATTGTCATTCTAAGTAAATTTTCATGTGTCATCTTTAAATCTTCAAACATCATTTGTTTTGTGTACAACTCACTGGGGAGATCTTTATCTTCTATGCTAAACATGTTTTTCTCAATGAGCATGAAAACTGCGCTCGTTTAAAATTGCAAGAGAGCTGGTATGGAGATACCCAGTCTCAATTAATTAAACAAATAAAAAGCACTTATCCTTTTTTCTTTTTGCGGGAATAAAAAGCACTTATCCAGAATGGTAAGTTGGCCGGCATCCGTTGATTCGACTAGCCATGGCCTCCTTCATGGCCGTTTTCATGCTCAGATTTTTAGGCGGCAAATCTGACGTTTTCATGGCCGTTTATATTAGCGTGATGGACAAATTTAGTTTGCAAACATGACAATTTTTTGATAAAAAATAATTCAAGACGGATTTGTCATGCTCGTCAACTGAACTTGTCATTCTCGAAGAACATAACTTGTCATAAAAAGACGTGTGATTTGTCAAGGTCAAAGATCTAAGAGCATCTAGAGGCGCGGTCACCAAATCCGGCCCCTTAAACGCCAGTGGACGCGCCTGGAGGCACTGACCAGGCACTCCTCAAATAACTCTCTGCATCCGAACACCTCATATATGAAATTTTAAAATCATACAAAACATGCAAAGAAAACATCTATGTACTAAGTAGATCAACTAGTCCTCGACTACGCTACTCGTAGTTGTCGGAGATGTCCACTATCTCCGTCATGGGCCCCGATTACATGAGGGGCAGACGCAACTCAGGCTCCTCCTCTGCCTTCGCCTCCATCTCTGCTTCCACCTCATCGAAGAGCGTGTTGGTCCTTGCCTATTCTTGCCTGAGGAAGCGCCGATTAGACTCCACGTACGCCTCATCCTGGATGGACTATAGGATGGTTGTCTACTCCGCCATCTTCACCGCTTGGGCGATGGAGAACTCTGCCATGGCCTCCTTCATGGTGAAGCCCGCAACTGGCGCCTGCTCCTCTTCCGGCTTTGTCGTGTCCGCCTCCTCCGGAACCGCCCCTTCCATGGGCTCCGGTCGCTGCTCCGCCTCCTCCTCCTCCTCAGTCGGCTCCTGCGAGTCTGGAGGCAGGCCCGCTGCGATCTGGTTGGCGCGCCTTGATAAGCCACAAGTATAGGGGATCGCAATAATTTTCGAGGGTAAAGTATTCAACCCAAATTTATAGTTTCGACACAAGGGGAGCCAAAGAATATTTGAAGGTATTAGTAACTAAATTGTCAATTCAACCACATCTGGAGATTAATTATCTGCAACAAAGTGGTTAATAGCACAGTAGTATGATAGTTTTGATGATAGCAGCAGTAGTAACGGTAACAGTAACAGTGATAGCAGTGATATTGTAGCAGTAATGATAATAGTAGCAACAGTAGTAACTTAGCAAGAACAATATAAGATAAATTCGTAGGCATTAGATCGGTGACTCGTTGGATGATATTCATGATGAGACAGTTATAACCTAGGGCGATACGGCACTAGTTCCAGTTCATAAATATAATGTAGGCATGTATTCCTTAAATAGTTATACATGCTTATGGAAAGAACTTGCATGACATCTTTTGTCCTACCCTCCCGTGGCAGCGGAGACCTATTGGAAACTAAGGGATATTAATGCCTCCTTTTAATAGAGAACCTAAACAAGCATTAGCACACGGTGAATACATGAACTCCTCAAACTATGATCATCACCGGGAGTGGTCCCGACTATTGTCACTCCGGGGTTGCCGGATCATAACACCTAGTAGGTGACTATAACTTGCAAGATCGGATCTAGAACATGGATATAATGGTGATAACATAAACGGTTCAGATCTGAAATCATGGCACCCTGGGCCAAAGTGGCAAGCATTAAGCATGGTAAAGTCATATCAACATCAATCTCAGAACATAGTGGATTCTAGGGATCATGCCCTAACAAAACTAAATGATTACATGATGAATCTCATCCAACTCCTCACCGACCAGCGAGCCTACGAAGGAATTACTCACTCCCGATGGGGAGCATCATGGAATTGGCGATGGAGATGTGTTGGTGATGACGAAGATCGAAGATCCCCCTCTCCGGAGCCCCAAACGGACTCCAGATCTAGCCTCCCGATGAAGAACAGGAGATGGCGGCGGCTCCGTCTCGTGAAACACGATAATTCTTTCTCCCTAATTTGTTTCTGAAAATATGGTATTTTATAGCGTCGGTTTGAGGGTCAGCGGGGCCACCAGGTGGCCAGCACCCACCAGGGCGCACCTGGGGGACAGGCGCGCCCTGGTGGGCTGTGCCTAGCCCTGGGCATAAAAACCGAAGACCGAAACCGAAAAAACCGAGACCAAACCCGAAAAGACCGAACTAGAAAAGACCGAAGAAAATACGGTCTGCAAAAATAGAAGACCGAATTAGTTACGGTCTGATCGGTCCTACTGTCTTCAGGACCGAATAGCCCATACGCAAGAGGCCCATCTGGCCAGCCCAATTGGTCTCACACAACACGAGTACATGTCCTCCTCCTCACCTCACGATTCACAGGAACGCAACCGGCAGCCAATTCACTCCCATTCCTCCTTTTCTCTCCCACTAGGAACCCTAGCCGCCGCCCGTTGTGGCCTAACGCCCCATGCCCATGAGATGTGAGCCGGTGACGACCGCCGCATCGAGGCGCGCGGCGCGCCCCTTACAGATGAAGATCGGCGCCCCGAGCCCCGGCCCTGACCAGTGGAGACCGGTGCCCCGTGCCGCCATCCCCGACCCCCCGTCAGTCGCTCCACTGCCCGCAACACGGTCGTCTGCCGCCGATGACGACCGCCGCATCGAGGCGCGCGGCGCGCCCCTGACCGATGAAGATTGGCGCCCCGAGCCAAGGCCTCGACCAGTGGAGACTGGTGCCCTGCGCCGCCATCCCCGACCCCCCGTCAGTCGCTCCATTGCCCGCGATGCGGCCGTCCGCCGCCGGTGCTCCGCGCCCCGATGACTTGCTCAGCAGCTGCAGTCCATCACCACTCATCACCACCTGTCTTCTTCAACTCTGTTCGTCGGCTCGCTGCCTACTGCCCTCCTTCATTTCTCCACATCGCAGCTGAAGGTGAGCATCTACTTCATGTCTCTATTGCTATCTGCTCTTTTTGGTTTTTATCATTGTCAAATTGTATTATTGCTATCTGCTCTTTTTGGTTTTTATCATTGTCAAATTGTATTATTGCTAATACCAAGTATCTTTTTTCTCTTTTGTATATATATCTAAATCTGAATCTGAACATCATGATGCACACATAGTAATTTGTTCGATTGTTTGTTCCTCATCTTGTAGTAATCTTGAAAACTGTACTAGGTACTGGTTGCATTTTTCATCAACCAAACACACTCCACTCTAGCACTCTGTCCTCAACCAAACACGCTCCACTCCATCACTCTCCTCGCATGCTAGAAATCAGCCAACTTTTCCATGAACTAGTAGAAGACTAGAAGATGTTACCCACACTAATATTATGAAATTTTACTGAATACTTGACTTGTTGCAGAGATGGTTGAAGAATTTGGGGACCAGGTGAAGGGAAACCACAAGGTCCATGGTGGTGCTGAAATTGATTTGTTTGATGTCAAGTACTATGTTATCAAGTACTAAGTGATGGTGGTCCGCTGTTTGCTGCTTGTTGATTCCAATATTCCATGGGCTGTTGTTGCTTGTGATCTTCTTACTTTGTGTCAAGTATAAGTGGTGTTGCTTGTTATCTTCTCACTTTCTGTCAAATGTAAATGTTTTTGCTTTTTATCTTCTTACTTTGTGTCAAATATAAATGATATGCATACATGAATCTTGCTGCTGGACCATGAATCATGAATCTTCTTACTTTGTGTCAGATATGACTCTTCTTATTTCCTGTCAAATATAAACATAGAATTGTACTGGAAGTATCAAGAATCTGAGTTGTAGCAATTAATTTGGTCTGTTTGGTCGGGACCGAAGACCGAATTGTAAAGACCGAAGACCGAATAGTTAAGAACCAAAAATACCGAAATTATTTCGGTCTTCAATTATGAAAGACCGAACTATTAGAAGACCGAAAAGACCGGACCGAACAAACCAAAAAGACTGAACGCCCGGGCTGAGCTGTGCCCACCCAGGTGCCCTCCTCAGGTACCTCCTGGCTCCAGAAATTCTCTTATTTGATATAAAAAATCCTCGCAAAGTTTCGTTCCATTCCGAGAACTTTTATTTCTGCATAAAAATAATACCATGGTAGTTCTGCTGAAAACATCATCAGTCCGGGGTTAGTTTCATTCAAATCATGCAAATTAGAGTACAAAATAAGAGTAAAAGTGTCAGAAAAAGTAGATATGTTGGAGACGTATCAACTCCTTCAAGCTTAAACCTTTGCTTGTCCTCAAGCAATTCAGTTGATAAACTGAAAGTGAAAAAGAAAAAACTTTTAAGAACTCTTTTGCTCTTGTTTCATAAATAAGCTTAAACAACACCCAGGTTTTCAGCAAGGATTATAACTAACCATGTCGACAATAACTTTTAAAAATTATTTTAACTCATATCAATGACATAAACAACTAGAGAACAATAATAAGATATCTCAAATAGCAACACGTTGTCAAAACAACCATGCTATAATATGACAATACTGGTATCTCGCTAGCCCTTTCTGAGACCGCAAAACATAAATGCAGAGCACCCCCAAAGTTCAAGCAATGACTCAACATTGTAATTCATGGTAGAAAAGATCCAGTCATGATGCACCAACATTAGCTATACACAATGCATCAGCATGACAACAGTGCTCTCATGTTCTGGCGCTTATTTGAGAAGGTGATGACACAACATAGAAGTAAATAGACAGTCCCTTCACAGAGGGAAGCAGTGATTTGCAGAGGTGTCAGAGCTCAGGTTTTTAAAACAAAGGTAAATGATATTTTGAGACATGCACCCTTCTCATTTACTTCATGACCATCAATTATCAATATCTTCCATGCTAAGCACGCTAGTGGCGGTTCCCAAGCGGAAAGGTAAAGGTTATGACTCCATTGGGAGTTTTTGTTTGATTATTTGTAAGCTCTTTTCTTTTTGCAGTTTGGGACTGAGCATCCCTATTACCGCCCTTTTCTCGTGTGATGGCAAGTGAATAAACACTCAACCTGAGAATAACCCGCTTAGCATGGAAGATACCGACTACCTCCTATCGTTTCATGAACGATCCAGGCACACAAAAAGGATATTTATTTGAAGTTTTTAGAGGTGGCACATGCAAATTTACTTAGGACGGCAGGGTAATGCCGCATATAGGCAGGTATGGTGGACTCATCTGGAATAACTTGGGTTTCAAGTTTTTGGATGTACAAGCAGAGTTCCCACTTAGTACAGGCGAAGGCTAGCAATTAGGTTGAGAAGCGGCATCTAGAGAGCAACAACGGTCATGAACATGCATTATGCATAAGTAACATTGGATACTAGCATGAGTAGGATATGAACACCATGAACATAAATATCATAGAGGCTATGTTGATTTTGATTCAATTACATGCATGAACATGTGCCAAGTCAAGCCACTCGAACATTCAGAGGAGGATACCATATTATCATACTACATCACAATCATTTTAACGCAATGCTGATATCCAAGATAAGTCATTATTCACTCCTAGCTACTTATGCATGGCATGAGAAACTATAATCCTTAATTGCCATTACAAACATGTTTCATTATAATAGGCTGAATCATGGATACTAGGTTAAACATATTTACAAAAACAAAACAAGTCAAGTTCATACCCATTTCTCTCTGCCACGGCCAGTTCATCTAATATCGTCATTATTGCCTTTCACTTGCACGACCGAATGATTTAAAATAATATAAGTGCAAGAGTGTCGTGGACTAAGCTGGAATCTGCAAATATTTTATTCAAGAGGAAAAGACAAGGTAATATGGACTCTTTGTTAGATCAACAATAATGCAAATGAGAGCCACTCAATATTTTCATCGTGGTCTTCTCCTCGGTATGACACGATAATAGAAAAAGAAATTAAGAGAAACACACTAAAATATTTTTGTAGTTTTTTGGTTTTTCGAAGGCAAGCGAACGAAAAGAAAAGGGAAAAGCAAAAACGAGAAAAACTATTTACACGAGAAAGCTCCCAACAAGTAAAAGAAAAACAAGGAAATATTTTTGGGTTTTCTTTTTAGTACTACAACAATTTAAACTAGGAAGAAAATTAAAAAAGAAGCAAGAAACGTATTTTTGGGATTTTCTCAAAGTTTTTCAAACACACAAGAAGAAAGCAAGAAAATAAATTAAACATGGATGATACAATGAAAAAGTGTGGACACCCACAACTGGAATGAAATGTGCGAACTTGAATGTAATGTCGGTGGGAATACATACTCCCCCAATCTTAGGCTTTTGGCCTGGATGGTAGTCGGCGTGGTAGCTCACGGAGGCCATCGGTTCTGATGCCTCAGCCCGCCGTGCTGCCTCCACTGCTGCGTTGTGAGCTCAAACCTCGCTCTCAAGAACAAAATATCGTCCTCCGTTGTGATAGTCAAAAAGAGCAGGCGCAAGCAAATATGTGTGCACAACAGAAATTTGGTTAAACAACAGATTGTAAGCGAAGTCATGAATTTTTCCTTTGAGGATCTTATGACTTTTCAAAGCATCAAAGTCTAAATACCGCATGTGTAGCAGGGGCGGATCTGGGCCCCAGGGCCCAGGCCCGGGGCGTGGATTTTTTTTCTAGCTATTATCTAGCCAAATTTTTGAACGGGCCTGGGGCTTAGCCCAACACACAACCAGGGCCTAGGACAACATCTCCGTCTTGGCAGTCGCACAACCCAGGTCGCCTAGACCTAGCCACGCCCACGCACGCGAGTTCTCCAGTGCGCCGAGGCATCCGTCGCCGCCCGCCGGTGACTCCCCTCTGCTCCGGTGTTCCCCGGTCGTCCTCGCCTCCCCGGTCCCTCCTCCGCTCGCCTATCTGTCGCTCGTCCGCTCGCCTGGTGGCCTAGTCCGCCTGCTTGGCTCTGCTCCCGGCACACCGGCTCTGCCCCGGCCTCTCTTGGTCTCCAGTGGACCAATCCTACCTCCACACCGTCTACCACCTAGGTGGCCAGGTAATTTCAACAAATACTCAAACTTCTACTATGCTTATGAATGGGATATTGGCAGGGGATAGATTGACCAATTTTTTATGCTAACTATCTAATATGTGGATGTGAAGTGTGCTACTGCCTATTGGTAATGGCTGCTGCAGTTGTTAAAATTTTATAGATTGACCATTTTTGACCTGCTATAATGTTTGGATTTGCTACCAGGGGATTGTTTGCTACTGGAGTACCGCTTATGGTTGTTGCTGCTGTCAAAAATTCAATTTCATTCGAATTGTATTTGAATACGAATGTTTTTGTTGTTGTTGCTGATGATGATATCAATTTCAGTTTGTTTTGTAGAAATAAATGATGAATATATGTTTTTCATCGGTTGCTGCTGCCGCAACGGAAGTGTCTATACCCGGGGTTTTAGATGAGGTTATGGAAGACACTGATGAAGCAAACCATTGATTTGGTATTCTTTTCTTTATCATGTACCGTTTGTAGTTTTGTCATGTTTTTATCTACTCCCTCTGTCCCAAAATAAGTGTCTTGAGCTTAGTACAAATTTGTACTAGAGCTAGTAAAAAGTTGAGACACTTATTTTGGGATGGAGGGAGTATTTTGTTGTATTTTTATAAGATTGAGTTTAAATTCCAAATTTTTGGTGCAATTGAGCCATATTTGATGTATTATTTTGAAGTACCAGTAGCGTCAACAAAAAAAAATTGGGCCCCGTGCTTGCTTCAATCCCGGCTCCACCACTGGTGGGTAGGATTGGGTCAAAGGGCAAGGGTGAAACACCCAGCTCTCGTGCCAAACGCGTGGCATAAATTCTGCCATAGAAATAGCCACTGTTAGCATTATGCTGCAGTCTGCATGCAACAATTGCTCCAAGGTTATAACTCCATTCACCAGTGAGAGCGGCGCGTATGAGGCTCATGTCTGGAGCACAAAGCGTACTACAGTCTTCCTTGCCTACTATAC
Source organism: Triticum dicoccoides (assembly GCF_002162155.2). NCBI lineage: Eukaryota > Viridiplantae > Streptophyta > Magnoliopsida > Poales > Poaceae > Triticum > Triticum dicoccoides. The sequence continues at coordinate 411,927,572 of NC_041389.1, read as the reverse complement.
ATTTTTTATTAAATAATATGAAGTACTGAATTGCAGGAAAATGTATGCTCTTTATTCTACCTTGCATCACTCTCCTAGTTTCACCAAAGCAAAGACTAGTCAAGAATGCTTCAAACTCAGACCTAGGTGGCTCATTGAGCGAACCCTAGAATGGGATTTTGCAGAGGTGAGCAAACCTTTCTAGAGAAATGGTAAATGGATTATCATAAAGTTTAAAAGACACCCTAGACTCACGGGGAAATGATTCAGTGAGGATGAGGCATTGGTCGCAGTTATCTGAAATGTAGGGACCAAGCTCGACATTGTGAACTAATTGCTCAAATTCCTCCTTAATACCAACTCTCACCATGTAATCGTTGCATGGCAATAAGCATTTTTTGGTGGTGGCATTTTGAATGGAACTTTCGCTTGGTTCAGCATAGGACTGATGAACGGAGTTGCTGCTAGAGGATGCCTCCGAGGATCTCCTCCTCGAAGAACTCCTTCCAAAGAAGCTCATAATGTTCGCGTACAATTTTCTGAAAAATTTTGGTCACGAAAAATTTATTAACAAAACTTCACAAGAATGATAGAAACTACTCATAGGGATGTTGTAAGTGCATCTAGTGCCACCCCTACTTGGTTTTGGAGTATTGAGGACAAACTTGGTTGAGGGACTAATGTGTTTGTGAGAATTGCAGGATAACGCAGGTAGTAGTCCCATATTGATTCGGTTTACCTACCAGAGATGACCCCTAAAATGCGTGAAGACATTGAAGACAATGGTGGTCTGTGAAGATATTCACATCAAAGACTATGACAGGAGAAGATATCGCATGAAGACTATGGAGTGTGAAGACATAGTTGTTTCGTAGTTTCCTTTTCTTCTTTGTTGAGTCATAGGAACCATTGTACTGTTACGTGGGCTCCAAGTGAACAAAGTAAAAGTGACTGATGTGATGCTCAACCAAATCCTATGTCTTTGAGTGAAGACAATGAGAGCAAATCTTATCTAGAGCTGGATGAGTCAGCTTTGCTTGTAGCCCAAGCTAAGCTGTCGCATGTGTTTGAAATCTCACCATTGGACACGTGTCAGTTCCTTAGTGACCCAGGATCATTTTGGACAAATCAGGTCGGGTTGCCTCCTAGCTATAAATAGCCCACCCCCTACACCATAAATTGGTGGCTGCTCAGAGTTAGTGCACAACTTTTGTCGTTTGAGAGCAACCCACCTCCGAAGCCTTTGAGAGAGAAATCCTTGCGAGGACAAAGCCCAAAACACCCAGAGCCAAAGAGTGTTAGGCATCACTGAAGTCTTTCTGTCTGCGTGATCTGAAGACTTATTACACTTGAGGACTGTGAATCCTCTAGCCGGTTAGGCGTCGCGTTCTGAGCATCCAAGAGTCATTGTGGATTGCCGGTGAACGAAGTCTGTGAAGGTTTGGAATTCTCCCTTGAAGACTTACCAGAGTGATTGGGCGAGGACTAAGTGTTCTTAGCTCAAGGGGAATAAGGTGAAGACACGGTATTCTGAGTTGAATCTCAGCCTCCCTAACCAGACGTACAGTTGTCACAGCAACTGGAACTGGTCCAACAAATCCCTTGTCCTCTCCGAGCAACTAGTTATATCCTTCGTCTCTCACTTTACTTACAGTTTGTCTTCGTGAAGTATTTGCCCATTTGCCCGATCTGATTGACTTCACTGTGTGAAGACTGTTTACTGTTTGGCTTCATACTATCTTCCATCTTGATCCATACTACCTAGCTGCTGATAGTCTTCGTGCTTTCACTACATTGCTTACTTGACTATGGCTTGTCTAGTGTAGTCTACCTTCCGTTGCATATCAATAGGCTCATTTCTATTGTTTGTCTTCAAAGCACCCATGTTTTGAAGACTTTCATAAAAATTGCCTATTCACCCCCCTCTAGTCGAATACTAGCACTTTCAATTGGTATCAGAGCAAGGTACTCCCTTGTTCTGTGTGATTTGGTTTAACCACCTGGAGTTTAGCTATGTCGACTGCAGGGATAATCAAGGTCTCCGTTGCATGCCCTGTCTTTGATGGCACTGATTACCCCTACTAGAAGAATAAGGTGCGTGTGCATCTTGAAGCCATTGACGTTGATCTCTGGTATGTCGTCAAGAACAACGTTCCCAAGGCTGGTGAAGGTGTTACTCCTGCTGATGTCAAGAAGTTCATCCAACTGGACTCAACTGCCAAGAACATCATCTGTGGTCATCTGACCAAAGGGCAGTATTGTCGTGTGAGTGCTCTGGAAACTGTGAAGCTAGTCTGGGATTGGCTCTCCAAGGTCAATGAAGGCGTCTCAACACAGAGATTCGAGGATCAATGTTCTTCGCAATCTCTTCAACCGATTCAAGAGAAATGACAATGAGAATGTCCAGCTCACATTTGATCGCCTCACTGACATCACAAATGAGCTTCATGCACTCTACGCCACTGAGATCACCAAACATGAAATCGTCAAGACACTTCTGAGATCTCTTGACAGCTCATTTGACACCCTGGCCCTGATGATTCAAGAGCGCCCTGACTTCAAGGCTCTCGATCTGTCTGACATACTTGAGAGGCTCAACACACATGAGTTCTAGCTATCTGAGAAAAGAGATATCTATGGTCCCAACTATGGTCGTACTCGCGCTTTGAAGGCAAAGGTTGTCTCCTCATCTAAAGAAGAATCTGACTGTAGTTCTGGGGATCCTGAAGATATTGGAAAGGAGCTTGCTATGCTTGTGAAGAAGTTCCAGAAGTTCGCCAAGAAGAAAAACTTTAGAAAGTCTTCAAGATCCAGCTCAAGAAATGATGAAGCTTCCTCTCATGATCACAAGAAGAGAACCTGTCACAAGTGCAAGAAACCTAGTCACTACATCTCTGAGTGTCCACAGTGGGACAATGAGACAAAGAAGAAGAAGAAGAACAAGGAATATGATTCTGATAACAAGAAGAAGAAGAAGAAATCCTCAAAGTCTTCTTCCAAGTCTTCATCGAAGTCTTCATCACACAAGAAGAGCTCATCAAGCAAGGCTCGTGCATTTGTTGGCAAGGAGATGGATTCAGAGGAGGAGTCTGCATCTGAGGAGGCAGAGGTGGAGTCTAAAGAGGAATCTGATTCTGGAGTAGCAAGCCTGGCTCTAGCTTCTGCGTATGTCGCCAAGTCCATCTTCAACACTAAAGACAATGGCCTCGTCACCAACGCTGATGCCAAGGATGAGGATGGCTCTGCTCCCACCTACTGCTTCATGGCACGTGGTGCCAAGGTAAACTCACGCGATGCTTACTTTCAAACATCAAGTGAAGATGACTTTGAATGTGAATCTAAACCTAGCTACAAAACACTTGCTAAAATTGCAACTGAACAACAGAATGTTATGGAACATATTCAAAAGTTGTTAGACAAAAGCGATGACCTGTTGGACGCGGAAATGACCCGAACTCAGTCCTTAATTGAAGACATTAAAAATCTTCATGTTAAGTATGAGGAACTTGAAAGTCGTCATGAATCGCTCTCAACCTCTCATGAAAAGATCTCCTATGATTATCTTCAAAGGAAGCAGGAGCTTGAGAAATTGAGATCGGCTCATGAAGATCTTCAGAAGGAGAATGAGTCACTCCACGCTCAACAGATCAGTTCCGCCCAGGAAGGATTTGAACCACCATGTCTAAAATGTCTTGAGCATGATAATGCTATCTCTGTTGCTGAATGTTCAACTCTGCTATTGTTGCAATATCTTCAACTGCAAATGTGGTAACTAACCCCTCTGCTGAGGATACCACTACTATTACTGATGAGAATGCCAGGTTGAAGTCATTGCTTGAGACAGGAATGTACAAATGTCTCAAGGGGCATCAGACACTATGTGATGTCCTCAAAAAGCAGATTTTGAACCGAAACCCTAGGAAAGAGGGTGTTGGGTTCGAGAGGAAAATGAATGTTGATGGTTCTTACTGGATGCCTGAGCAGTACCCAAAAACCACATGGGTTGCTGCTAAGGAACCTTTAGTGGACCCATCTACATTATCTGTCTTCACTAGTGCTAACCCAATTATCATTGATGAATCCTTTGATGCAAACTACAAACTGTTTAGGAATCATAATTGTGAAGTGTTTGCCAGGTATATTGGTACTAACTGCGGGAATGGACCACCTCTCAAGAAGATCTGGGTACCCAAAAGTTGTCTGGAAAGTCTTCCCGTGAATGTCGTCATGACACCACCTGGGAAGAAGACAAATCCTGGACCAAAGGGTTCATATGGTCCAAAGGCTTCATATAGACAGAGGACTCACTTGAGTCACCCTAACGCCAATGTTTTGCAGGGAAACCATACTCAGACTTTTGAATATGAGCGTGTTTCGTCAAACCGCTATGTTCATAAGTCTAATAACTTTTCTGCTTATTCTTATGAGTATTATTCACCTCCTGCAAGGCAATTTGCTAGGGCTCCAAAGCCGAAGTTCTCAGATGCTGCACTTAGACTCATTGCTTCTAAGCCACCCCTGAAGATGTGGGTGGTTAAGAAAACTTAACTCTCTTTTGCAGGGAAAGGTCTCCAGCCGGAAATCAAAGGCGTCTGATGCTTATGCCGGTGACCTTAAACGTCTTGTGGGACTCAAGCTAAAATGTCCAAATGGTCTTACTATGTATGTCGCCCCGGGATTCCTTGACAATCATCCTATTTATCCTAACCAAGATCTGAACTTTCATGTTCCGCTTGTTCGTCAAATGTTTCTGCTTCACAACTCTCTTAGTGAAGCCTATCCCCCAAACTGTACTATAGGATATGACACCAAAGGCTCCAGAATGGATTATGGATAGTGGCTGCACCAACCACATGACTGGTGATTGAAGTCTTCTGATGGATTCAACCCTACGCTCGTCTGATAAAAGTCACATCATATTTGCTGACACTAGTAAAAGCAAGGGATTGGGTCTTGGTAGAGTTGTAATCTCAAAGGATCAGCACATAGATAAAGTGATGCTTGTTGAATCCCTTGGTTTCAACTTAATGTCTATGTCAATGCTATGTGATTTGAACATGATTGTGATATTTGGAAAATATCGTTGCCTTGTCCTTATGGAATCTAACAAATCTCTAGTCTTTGAAGGGTATCGAAAAGATGATCTGTATATGGTAGATTTCTTAGCAGGACCATAATTAGTCATATGTCTTCTAGCAAAAGCTTCAAAGTGCTGGCTCTGGCATCGGAGGCTAGGACATGCGGGCATGAGGAACTTGTACACTCTCACGAAGAAGAAGCATGTTGTGGGCATTGAGGGCATCAAGTTTAAGAAGGATCATCTGTGTGGTGCTTGTGAAGCTGGGAAGATGACTAGGGCCAAGCATCCCTCGAATACAATCATGATGACATCACAACCCTTCGAGCTGCTTCACATGGACTTATTTGGCCCTACTCACTACTCTACTCTTACTACCACTGCTTGTCTTTATGGCTTCATCATTGTTGATGATTACTCAAGATATACATGGGTGCATATAATCCTCTACAAGACTGAAGTGTAGGATGTCTTCAGACGATTCGCCAATCGTGCCATGACGAACTATGGCATCAAGATCAAGCACATCAGGAGTGACAATGGCACAGAATTCAAGAACACATGCCTCGACACTTATCTTGATACACTGGGCATCACTCATGAGTTTTCAGCTCCTCACACACCCCAGCAGAATGGCATCATGGAGCGCAAGAACAGCACCCTCATTGAGATGGCTCGGGTGATGCTTGATGAGTACAAGACTCCAAGGAAGTTCTGGCCTGAAGCCATTGATACTGCATGCCATGTCATCAACCGTGTATATCTTCACAAGCTTCTAAAGAAGACATCATATGAGCTGCTAACTGGTAAGAAACCAAATGTCAGTTACTTCAGAGTATTTGGTGCTAGGTGTTGGATCAAGGATCCACATCACACTTCAAAATTTGCACCAAAAGCACACGGAGGTTTTATGCTTGGATACGGAAAGGATTCGCACTCCTACGGAGTCTTCACCTCTTTCACTACAAAGTGGTTGAAACTGTGGATGTGCGGTTCGATGAGACTAACGGCTCACAAAGAGAGCACCTACCAAATGTGCTAGATGAAGTCCCTCCTAGTGAATCTATCAAGATCATGGGTACTGGAGAAATTATACCTTCAGAAGCTGAGGCTGATGACGAACTCATCATTGCACCAAGTCAACCTGAAGACAATGCTCAGCCTGAAGTCAATGCTGAAGCTGAAGACAATGATCTGCAAGGGCAAAATCTTCGTCCAGTTCATCCCCGTGTAGCAAATGAAGTACAGATTGAGAAGATAATTGATAGCATCAGTGCACCTGGTCCACTCACTCATTCAAGAGCAACACAACTAGCAAATTTCTATGGGCACTTTGCATTTGTCTCTATATCTGAACCCAAGAAAGTTGCTGAAGCCTTTATGGAACCTGAATGGATTCAAGCTATGCAAGAAGAGCTTCATCAGTTCGAGCTGAACAATGTATGGGAACTGGTCAAGCGTCCTGATCCTCGCAAGCACAATATCACTGGCACCAAATGGATCTATCGCAATAAACAAGACGAGCATGGTCAAGTTGTCAGAAACAAGGCTCGTCTAGTTGCTCAAGGCTACACTCAAATAGAAGGAATTGACTTTGATGAAACATTTGCTCTTGTGGCAAGGCTTGAAGCCATTCGCATACTGCTAGCCTATGCCAACCACCACAACATTCTTCTGTACCAAATGGATGTGAAGAGTGCCTTTCTCAATGGCAAGATTGAAGAAGAAGTGTATGTTGCACAACCACCTGGCTTTGAAGATTCAAAACATCCTGATATGGTATACAAGCTCAACAAGGCACTGTATGGCCTCACACAAGCTCCTCGCGCTTGGTATGACACACTCAAAGACTTCCTGAAGAGCAAAGGCTTCAAAACTGGTTCTCTAGATACAGCACTCTTCACGAAGATGTATGACGGTGAACTGTTTGTGTGTCAAATCTATGTGGATGACATTATCTTTGGCTGCACTAACAAAAGATACAGTGAAGAGTTTGGTCACATGATGCAAGAGCAATATCAGATGTCCATGATGGGTGTGCTGAAGTTTTTCTTTGGTCTTCAAATCCGTTAGCAGAGGAATGGCATCTTCATATCACAAGAGAAATACTTTAAAGATTGCATGAAGAAGTTTGGAATGCAAGACTACAAAGGATACACGACGCCAATTGTAACGCCCACGATGCGGCTATATCTCTCACGTGTCGAGGCACGACTTAGAGGCATAACCGCATTGTAGGTTTTGTCGCAAGAAGGGTCATCTTCACACAATCCCATGTAATGAAAAAGAATGGGATAAAGAGAGTTGGCTTACAATCGCCACTTCGCACAATACATAAATTAGATCATACATCATTCAAATTACACTCATAGACCGGCTACGGTCAAATCCAAATGAAAAGAAGATAACCCCAAATGCTAGATCCCTGATCGTCCCAACTGGGCTCCGCTACTGATCATCTAGAAACGAAACATATTAACGACCAAGGTCCTCATCAAACTCCCACTTGAGCTCGGTTGCGCCACTTGCGCTGGTTTCCTCGGCACCTGCATCTGTTTTGGTAGAATCTGTGAGCCACGGGGACTCAGCAATCTCACACCCACGAGATCAAGACTATATAAGCTTGTAGGTAGGAAAGGGGTAATATGGTGGAGCCGCGGCAAGCACTAAGCATATATGGTGGCTAACATACGCAAGTAAGAGCGAGAACAGAAGCAACGCATCGGCCGAGAAGCTAGAAGTGATCAAGAGGTGATACTGAAACTACTTACGTTCATACATAACCCAAACCGTGTTCACTTTCCGGACTCCACCGAGAAGAGACCATCACGGCTACACACACGGTTGATGCATTTTAATGAAGTCAAGTGTCAAGTTCTCTACAACCGGACATTAACAAATTCCCATCTGCCTCATAACCGCGGGCACGACTTTCGAAAGATAATACCCTGCAGGGGTGTCCCAACTTAGCCCATCATAAGCTCTCACAGTCAACGAAGGATATACCTTCTCCCAGGAAGACCCGATCAATCTCGGAATCCCGGTTTACAAGACATTTCGACAATGGTAAAACAAGACCAGCAAAGCCGCCCGATGTGCCGACAAATCCCGATAGGAGCTGCACATATCTCGTTCTCAGGGCACAACGGATAGGTCAGCCTACGAGTAAAACCAGCCCTCGAGTTGCCCCGTGGTGGCCCCGCAGTCTGCTCGTTTCGGACCAACACTCGAAGGAGCACTGGCCCGGGGGGTTAAAATAAAGATGACCCTCGGGCTCATGAAAACCCAAGGGAAAAAGGCTTAGGTGGAAAATGGTAAAACCAAGGTTGGGCCTTGCTGGAGGAGTTTTATTCAAAGCGAACTGTCAAGGGGGTCCCATAAATCACCCAGCCGCGTAAGGAACGCAAAATCAAGGAACATAACACCGGTATGACGGAAACTAGGGCGGCAAGAGTGGAATAAGACACCAGGCATAAGGCCGAGCCTTCCACCCTTTACCAAGTATATAGGTGCATTAATTAAGCAAGAGATATTGTGATATCCCAAATATCCATGTTCCAACCAGGAACAAACTTCATCTTCACCTGCAACTAGCAACGCTATAAGAGGGGCTGAGCAAAAGCGGTGACATAGCCAAACAATGGTTTGCTAGGACAGTATGGTTAGAGGCTTGACATGGCAATATGGGGGCATGATAAACAATTGGTAGGTAGAGCTAACATAGCGATAGAGCGAGCAACTAGCAAAGCAAAGATAGAAGTGATATCGAAGGTATGGTCATCTTGCCTGCAAAGTTCTCAGAGTTGTCGAGAGCTTGATCCTTGTAAGCGTTCTCAACAGGTTCCTCATTCACGTACTCGTCTCCTGGCTCTACCCAAGGCAGGAACACAAGCAAAGGAACCACAATCAATCATGGTGCAATGCACAAGCAACATGATGCAATACATGGCATGATATGCGAGATGTGATATGCAATGCATATGCGGGCTCCGGAAGGAAAATGATGAACAAGGAATCAACTTGGCAAACCAAGCATGCCACTGGAAAGATGAGGTGATTTCGGTTGAAATCGATATAAAGATCAACGGAATCGGATGCACGGTTTGCAAATGGCAAGCAAAACAAGAATGACACAATTCTGCGATTAACAACATGATAGCACTTACAATGCAACAAGAAACTATGCTATAGCACCCCAACATAACAACAAAGCATATGGAAGTGATGTACAAGAGATGCTTGACAAAAGATGAACACTGAGCTACGGCTGAATCACACAATAGCAGGTTCAAACAAGCATAGAAAAAGTGCAAAAGATATCAGCTTCACACATTTAGTGAAAATACTGAAAATGGTAGAAACAGCATCAGGTAGCAATGTTCAGAGCAAACAAACATCATGCTACAGGAAAATATCATAGAAACTTAAGGCATGGCATGATACTACTAAATGCATAGAACAAAAGCCCTTACTGACCATGAGCCAAAAAGGATCATAAGATATGATGGCACCCATGTAAACATAGCAAGTTTCGTTAATAGATTCAGCAAACAGAGCATGGCATTTAACAGCATCATGAAGGCATCTTTGCGAGTTTGATTCACTCACCACAAGTCATTGCATGACCAGATAAGCATAGCATCAACAAGAAGACATGTTTATGAAACTAACCAAGGCAAGAACAAGTTCATAGCATGCAAGGATCAACTACAACAACCTTGGCAAAATTGAATAACATGTAAACAATCTGCCGGGAAACATTTTATAGCAAAAGTAGAGCACGAAAATGACATGCTATACTACTCTATAATTGCAAATAGGGGCATTAATGGATATAGCATAACCATATGTTCAAAACATCTTTACTGAAGTATCTCAAAATATGCATGGATCTCTCTGTAGCATCATGTTTACATGTCATCAAAATAACAGCAGAACAGGGACTGAAATCAGCAACATCACGAAGCCTAGTTTGCATGCTTGTGCTAGTCACAAAATTGATCACAAAAATACATGGCAAGAACCTCTTTAAATAAGACATGGCATAGTCCAAAACACATGTAGAGCTCATTCCCATAAGATGCACACAATAAATGTAGCAAAAATGACAAATGCCCATAATTTGTTAAGAAACAGAAACTAACATTATATAGCACTCTTGCATCAGAGATTCAGGCATCAAGATGAACTCAAATGAACATGGCGCAATGGAACAGAATGAAGAGCACATCGTGATGAACATTTTGATATATCATGCATAAGAAACGGAGCTACGGATGCAGAGTTATGATGCGATGAACAGAGCTAAATAATGTGACAGAAAAAGATGACTTGGAAGATTTCGGGGTCAACCTAGGTTTGACCCGATCTGGATCCGGGCGCGCGGAAGCCGAGGCGGGCGGCGGCTCGCCGGAGCTGGAGAGGAGAAGGCCGGAGGAGGACGGGGACGGGTCGGGGCCGGCAAGGGCAACCGGATCCGACCGGGGGTGCGATCGACGGCGAGGACCGCGACGGGGAGGCGACGGGACGACGACGACCGGGGCGCGCGGCGGCGACGACCGG
>NC_041389.1:411896664-411916839 GCF_002162155.2 Triticum dicoccoides | reverse complement strand
CGGCCGAGGCGGCGGAGTCCGGCGGACGGCGGAGCGGAGGAGCGGGACGGGCGGCGGAGGAGCGCGGGGGCGCGGGACCGAGCGGCGGCGGCGATGGGCTCGGGGGCCCCGCGCGGGCCTGGCGGGCCGGCAGCGGCGGTGCCACGTGGCAGCCTCCGATTGGCGCGGGCGCGGCGGCGGTTTCGTCCGGCTCGGGCCGGACGTGTCCGGTGGCGGTGGGGCTAATTGATCTAGGGTTTGGATCCGGATTTGGACGGGGGGACATATTTATAGGCAGGAGGAGTTTGGAGTGTCCAAATGAGGTGTAGTTTTCGCCCACACGATCGTGATCCGACAACGGAGAGCATGTAAGTGACTTAGATGGGTTATTGGGCCGTTTTGGAGGGGTGTTGGGCTGCAACCCAAAAGAGGCCTTTGCGGATACCCGGTTAACCGTTGGAGCATCAAACGACCTCCAAATTGCACGAAACTTGACAGGCGGTCTACCGGTGCTATACCAAGGCCACTTGGCAAGCCTCGGTCAATTCCGAGAATGTTTTACACCTGCACACGAAAAGAGACAAGAGGGGTGCGCCGGTGCATGTGGGAGTGTCGGATTGCAAAACGGACAACGGGGAAAACGCTCAGATGCATGAGACGAACACGTATGCAAATGAGATGCACATGATGACATGATATGAGATGCACGACATGAATAAAATGCAAAACAAAAGACAAAAACCCAACCACAGAGGGAATATCATAACACATGGACGAAAATGGCAAGAGTTGGAGTTACAAATGTGGAAAGTTACATCTGGGGTGTTACACCAATGCTAATCAAAAGTCATTTAGGCCTTGACGACAATGGTAAAGAGTTCGATCAAAAGGTATACCGCTCCATGATTGGTTCTTTACTTTACTTATGTGCATCTAGGCCAGATATAATGCTTACCGTTTGCATGTGTGCCCGATTCCAAGCGGCACCAAAGGAGTCGCATCACCTAGCGGTGAAGCGAATACTTCGATATTTGGCTTACACCCCAACGATAGGATTATGGTATCCAAAGGGCTCAACATTTGATCTGATTGGGTATTCTGATGTTGATTATGCGGGTTACAAGGTTGATCGCAAGTCCACTTCAGGAACATGTCACTTTCTCGGTCGATCACTTATCTGCCGGTCTTTAAAGAAGCAGAACTGTGTATCACTCTCCACTGCTGAATCTGAATACATTGTTGCTTGATCATGCTGTGCTCAGCTTCTATGGATGAAGCAAACTCTCAAGGACTATGGCATCAACACAAAGAATGTACCACTCTTCTGCGACAATGAAAGCACCATCAAGCTTTCCAAGAATCTAGTTCAGCACTCGAAGACAAAGCATATTCAGATCCGTCATCACTTTCTCAGAGATCATTTCAACAAGGAAGATATTGATATCATTCACGTCAACACTGAAGAGCAATTGGCAGATATCTTCACTAAGCCCTTGGATGAGAAAAGGTTTTGCAAGTTGCGGTGTGAGCTAAATATCATAGAATCCTCTAATGTCCTGTAATTGGACACACATCCTAACGCTTATGCATGTTCACGACTTAGATGTGCAACACACGAAGTAACGTATATCTTCAATCAATGAAGACTTACCCTCTGAGTGTGAATACATTAATGTGGAATTTGACTTCGGAGCGCCACGATAATTGTGCGCCGTGTCTGGGTCTAATACTTCCTATACGGTGGGTAACGCCACCACCAAATTCTTATTGAAGTGTTTATCTTGGCGTTATGGTTGCATAGTCTTCGCATTTGGTTTGTCTTCAACATTGATTTGTCTTCATGATTTATCTTCACTATATTGAGTTGGTCTATATATATATATATATATATATATTTGTGTTATGTGCTCTACAACATTCACTTATAGGTATGTCTTCATTCTTGAATCTTTATTGATCTAAGTGAATGTGATGGGACCCTAACCTATTATGTGCTTCCACCTCAATTATATCTGTCCAAATCATATGCATTCTATTGAAACTTTGTCGATTGCCTTCTTTGAGTCCTTGTCAGCAGAGGCCAATCTGACAAACATTTAATCTGTTTTAATGATGTATCCTTATTGCCTGAAAACCGGAGAAGCCGGAATGACCACCCGACAATCTATGTGTGCGTGGGAACATGGAACAACTTTCAATGAGTTGCATGCATGCCACATGTCTCTCAGATGTGAACCGCCATGGGCACATGCATAATTGCGCTGTGTCGCCCTCCTTCTTCTTATAAATACACACCCGTGCGGTCAATATTTGTTCTTCGACCTCCCCACCTCACACAAACCCTAGCGCCTCTGCTAGATCGCGTCGACGCCGGAGACAAAGCACTTAGCTACCGTGACTTCTTCGACACCGTCCTCACGCCGGCCGCGGACCTCGTCCTATCCACCGCCGTCGTAGGTGTCTTCCACCGCCAAGTTAGGGCGCGGGAGATTGAACTGCTCAGCTTCTCTTCCAACCCGTCTAGCAGTTCATCCGCGGTAATTAAATCTTACTTTTTACTGCCTTTTAGATCTGTCAAATCGGTCCACTTCAACCAAAAGAGGTTTCTTCACTTCCAAATCTGGATTTGTTCTCTTCTGCATCTCATACCATGCCAAGTATATTAACTTATGCTTCATAACTAGTTAGATTCCTCACTTGTACTTATTCATGGATTCGTACAAATCTGGAACCAACTCTCTCCAAATAAGTGAATGTCTTCGCATATGAGGACTATGTCTGCTAAACTGATTTATCTTCAAAATCTTCTAAGAATGTATATGACCTCTTCCCCTTCCCTCGCATCTCTAATGTTGTCACAGGTACATGTCCATGGGAGAATCCCTTGGTTCTCATAGTCTGCATTCATTTGCAGAATACTTACAACGTCACATTGAATCACCTGAAGCCAGTTCTTGTCTGACTAGCAGACGGAAGCCATTCACTATGCTGAAGCCAATTAGTCTGAATATCATGGCTTGAGAGAAGTCTGCATGCAAGGGTGGCAGGCAACACCGAGGCAACACAACACTTGATCTGCCTCATGATCTGTATGAGCAATACAAGTCAGATCCTGAAGAAAACTACAATCAGTGCAAGAACCGGATTCAGTGGATCTGAAGATATTGGGCTGAGCAATGGTTCAAGTACAGGTTTGTTACACCTGAATATGCTGAAAAGAACACCATCAAGCGCCCATGGGGTGACTATCTCTATCGCAGCTTGGTGCCGAAGAGCAAGGCTGAAGCCATTGCGCAAGAATTCTATCCTTGCATGGTCAGAGGACCACAACCTGAGAATGCCGACCCATCCTCTCTATTATGGTGTCATGACGACAATCTTTTCAAGCGCAACTATCAATTTGCTAAAGATTCAGTTGCCAAGAACAAAAAGGATTTTGGCCTCAACTTCAACCTTGGCCCCTCTGCTCCAAGATCTGATGGGACTCGTGAAGCTAATGAGAATATAATTGGCCCCTTTGCCAATTTTCATGGGCTTCTGCCTCACATTGCTGCTCAGAGATTAGCTGTGGAGAAATCGTATGATGAAGCTAATACTGAAGATGCTCCCTCACCTCCTAAGGAAAAGAAGAAGAAGAAGAAGGCAAAAGCTTCAAAGCCATCTTCTTCACTAAAAGCTTCAACAAGGAAGACTCTGAAGACTGCACCGCCTGAATCCAGTGTGCAGTCTGAAGACTTATCTCGCGTGTCCAAGAGGACCAAGAAGCCATTGCCCAAGAAGGCCACTGGTCAACCGCTGACACCGTATGTTGTTCTGCGCAACGAAAATGAAGCCATTGATCTGTCCAATGATGAAGATCTTGTTGATGATGCTCTGGAAATGCTTATCAAGAACAAGCAAGAGGCAGAAATCTTCAACGATCTGCCCCTCTTTGATGTTGATATTCTGAATAACTTCATCGATGAGTGGTTCGACAACCAGGACATCAGTATTGATGATCTTCAGCTCCCTGTGGACATCAATGTCACCTTCCATGGACCCATTGCTGGTGAATTAGCCTTAGCTCAGAAGATTGTCGAGCTAAAAACAAGATTGATTATGAGAAGGCTCACTTCAAGAAGAGCATGGCCAAGATCAGCGTGGCAGATGTTCAAATCTTCAAGAAGATGTTGCACGACCTCAAGGGGGAGTTCCACAAGAAGCGCACTGAAGCTAAAGGCTCACGCGAGCGCATGAAGTATCTCGCTGAGAAATGCATTCAAACTCACAATGAAGCTGAGAAGCGTAAAGCTCTTGGGCGCCCTGGCATCGATCCAAGGATGGCTGCCAAGAAGAAGAAGCCTGTTGAGACCCAAACTGCACCAAGGCAGGAAGAACCTCACATTGTCTTCCCTGCCAATATGACAGGCTCGAAGCCTAAGGTCCCCTCAGCAGCTTCAGAGCTGAAGAAAACAGGGCAGCTGAAGCCGAAGTCAAGAAGCGCAAGCACAAGGACGTATCTGACGATGCTCTTTCCGAGAAGAAGCTAAAGACTAAGGGAACTAAGTCTTCAAGAAAAGAGCGCGTTGCGGCCTCTCAGCCACTCATTGTTGAACCCATCTCAATTGCTCCTCCTGCTACCGCAAATCAAGAACGACGCGTTGTGCTCCACCAGCCTGCTTCCATAGAGGCTCATGAAGAAGAACAAGTTCCAGCTGTTGACCCCAATGCAACTGAAGACATTGGTCATGAAGACAATGTTTTTGATGATGAAGTCCTTCCTCAACTCGAGCATCAGTTGGTATCATTGCTTTCTCCAACGAGTAGTGAATACATCAGCATTGGTCGTCCATTGACGCCAATTGCTCAAGATGATTCATGGGCTGAGCGCCCGCAAGAAGAAACCCTAGTTCATGATGAAACACCCCGCACTCCACCAGCGCAAGTCACCAACCCAGTGGTGAATGACGACAACTACATGGAGACCACTCCATCGCCAAAAGTGTCACCCGTGTTCCAACGGCTTCGCAAAGGTCTCAGGACATCGGTCTCCATGTCAACCATCCTAGAAGAAGATTCACAACAATCCAGTTCAGTGGCACGTCAAGTGTTCCCTGAAGAAAATCCTTCTGCGACGGTTCCTGAGTCTGAAGCCAAAGCTGCTGAAGACATTCCAGCTGCATCAACCGATGAAGAAGAAAGAGAAAGAAGAGAAGAGAGAGTTTCCACACCCCCTGCCCCAGATCAAGTCATTCTCGAGGAGAATGTGATTGTGCAAGACCCTCCGGTCGTTGACCATATGGAGGTTGAGAACAATGAGGCTGCCACAAACACTGCTGAAGCCAATGGCCCTGTCTTAGCTGAAGATCATGTGGAGCCTAAAGCCAATGTTGTGCATGAAGCTAATGTGAATCCTGAAGCTTCTGTGATGCCGGTCCCCACTGACGGCGCTGTTCCTCCCCCTAGGCCTCACACTATGGAAATGACTTACAATCGTGAGGGGGAGTTGGTCACAGTTTGCTGGCCAATCTTGGTTCCTCCCACTGGTCCAGGACCGCAATATGATTATCATGTGGAGCAGCGACCACAGGTCCAGAAGCCAAAGCCCAGGCTGCCAAGGCTTCCAGGTGCTGCTACATCACTAGGATCTTTCAGTATCAACAGCTTCAGAGCACACAATACCTTCTTTGACAGTGACAAGAATCCCTACTCGAAGCCAAAGATCTCTTCAGATCGCTTCTGGGACATTCTTCTAAAGCCAAACTTGAAGGCACTATGAAGACTTTGGTATTCTATATTGTCAATGGCATCAGATTCAACTCCCAGGATTTCTTCATCAGACAACTTGCTGCATCTGGGATTGATCTGTTTGGCCTGAAGTTTTATGCTCCATGGTAATGCGCCTAATCAAACTTCATTCTACTGTCAACTATCAGCCTTCAGCACGCAACCATCTTGTTTTTATTCCCGAGGTTGATCTATCAGTTGAAGCCATCTACCCCAAGCCTACCAAGGATCCGATATATCTTCACAATGTTGATCATCAAAGCTTCACACAGCCCATAGAAGGAGTTCATGTTCCAAATGCTGATGTTCCTGCTTATCCTCTGGCTGGCAATGTGCGTATGCCTCATCGAGAAAATACCGAAGCCACTGCCGGTACAATTGCTCAAAGGCCTCGAAAGCGTTCTCGTGTACTCAATGACCTAGAGCTGCTTGTGGCCTTACATCAGAAGCAGGACAAGCACCACGACTGGCTGAAGCATCAGATGCATAGTCTCTTGGTGGATGTCAATCACATTCGCAATCTGGCCACCAAGAACTCATTTGTTTCCCATGAGAATGCGCGGCGGTCCTGGAAGAGCCTCACTCTGCTGTGTTCTGAAGATGATCTTCGAGCAGATGGCTTCACCGAAAGCTTCAAGTTTGATTCCAGGCCTCCACCAAATGCGAGTTGGTGTTGTACTCCCTCACTTGAAGATTCTGAGTATTCATCTTCGGTTGTGACTGTTGTTGCAAATGTCGTCGATGAAGAAGATGACACCACTTCACCGACCATGGCTACACTGCATCTCGACTCTGCACCAGACCCTTCTGCACCACCAAACTCCAACGTTGACCCTGCTCTACCATCTGCTCCTTCTGTGAACGAGTATATGCTCTATGTCTTCAAACCTTTTTGGTCATTACTGACAAAAGGGGGAGAAGCATTCGAGTTGATAGTATTCAAGCGGGTCCTTATGGGTGGCTGCATTATTTTGCCAAGTTTTTACAACTCTCGTCTTTTGATATATTTGGTTCTCTGAGTTGTAACACTTAAACTCGATGGTCGTCTGCTACTTTATCTGCTACTCTGTGCTGCGATGATAAATTCCGCATGAAGTCATTCTACAGACGTCCATTTTCCATTATGCGTATCATTATCTTCATTATCTTTCTAGCATAATGTATTGTCTTCACACTTTGAAGATGGCCTCCACAAAGCAAAACCTGCCATGTGCATTTGCATTCTTGAGGGACTAATGTGTTTGTGAGAATTGCAGGATAACACAGGTAGTAGTCCCATATTGATTCGGTTTACCTACCAGAGATGACCCCTAAAAATGTGTGAAGACATTGAGGACAATGGTGTTCTATGAAGATATTCACATCAAAGACTATGACAGGAGAAGACATTGCATGAAGACTATGGAGTGCGAAGACATAGTTGTTTTGTAGTTCATTTTCTTCTTTGTTGAGTCATAGGAACCACCGTACTGTTAAGTGGGGTCCAAGTGAACAAAGTCAGAGTGACTGATGTGATGCTCAACCAAATCCTATGTCTTCGAGTGAAGACAATGAGAGCAAATCTTATCCAGAGCTGGATAAGTCAGCTTTGCTTGTAGCCCAAGCTAAGCTGTCGCGTGTGTTTGAAATCTTACCATTGGACACGTGTAAGTTCCTTAGTGACCCAGGGTCATTTTAGACAAATCAGGTCGGGTTGCCTCCTGGCTATAAATAGCCCACCCCCTACACCATAAATTGGTGGCTGCTCAGAGTTAGTGCATGGCTTTTGTCGCTTGAGAGCAGCCCACCTCCGAAGCCTTTGATAGAGAAATCCTTGCGAGGACAAAGCCCAAAACACCCAGAGCCAAAGAGTGTTAGGCATCACTGAAGTCTTTCTGTCCGCGTGATCTGAAGACTTATTACACTTGAGGACTGTGAATCCTCCAACTGGTTAGGCGTCGCGATCTGAGCATCCAAGAGTCATTGTGGATTGCCGGTGAACGAAGTCTGTGAAGGTTTGGAAGTCTCCCTTGAAGACTTACTAGAGTGATTGGGCGAGGACTAAGTGTTCTTAGCTCAAGGGGAATAAGGTGAAGACACGGTCTTCTCAGTTGAATCTCAGCCTCCCTAACCAGACGTACAGTTGTCACAACAACTGGAACTGGTCCAACAAATCCCTTGTCCTCTCTGAGCAACTGGTTCTATCCTTCCTCTCTCACTTTACTTACAGTTTGTCTTCGTGAAGTCTTTGCCCATTTGCCTGATCTGATTGACTTCACTGTGTGAAGACTGTTTACTGTTTGGCTTCATACTATCTTCCATCCTGATCCATACTACCTAGCTGCTGATAGTCTTCGTGCTTTCACTACATTGCTTACTTGACTATGGCTTGTCTAGTGTAGTCTACCTTCCGCTGCATATCAATAGGCTCATTTCTATTGTTTGTCTTCAAAGCACCCATGTTTTGAAGACTTTCATAAAAATCACCTATTCACTCCCCTCTAGTCGAATACTAGTACTTTCAGATGTATAGAGGCCATAGCAAGCATTCAAACTACTTAGAACTCTAAGAATTCAACATGCAAGCTCATCTACAGTTGCACCAAGAGTAGCTAATTATTCCAAATATAATCCACTAAAACAAAAACTAATTGGACACATGGAGGAGTCACATACCAAGCAAGAAATCCCCAAAATAGTTTTGGAAATAGAGCTTCGAGCAAAGAGATCGAAATCTGCGGTTTTGGATGTAAGAACACGAGAGAAAGAGTATAGTGATTTTTTTCTATCTGAGTGGAGTGAGGTGGGAGGAAGAAGTAAGGGGCCCACCAGGTGAGCAGCACCCACCAGGGCACGCTTGGGGGTCCTGGCGCGCCCAGGTGGGTTGTGCCCACCTGGTGCACCTCCCTCTGATATTATTTGCACCAGAAATTCATAAATATTCTGAAAAAAATCGTATCAGATTTTTAGAGCATTCTGAGAACTTTTATTTTTTGGTCATTTTTTATTGCATGGAAAAATCAGAAAATAGACAAAGCATGGCATTTTATTTTATTTAACTAAGAAAAACAGAAAACAAAGGGTAGGGACAGAAGGTAGTGCTTACTAAATTCATCAACTTCATACCTCTAAAAAATGATCCATTAATAAGGTTGATCAAGTCTTATTAACAACCACTTCCGATTAGCATGAAACCAAAAAACTTTCGTAAATCACTAAGTTACCTCAATGGGTATATGAATGTCCCCAATAATAAGCATTTCATATTTCTTTTTAACAGTAGGTAGAGGTAGTTGAAAACTTCCAATAGTGATTGTCGGAGATTTTTCAACAACATTAATACCATTCACTTGGAATTGTTTCTTCGGAAAGTGCATTGTATGCTCATTACCATTGATATGAAAAGTGACCTTGCTTTTATTGCAATCAATAACAGCCCCTGCAGTATTCAAGAAGGGTCTACCAAGGATAATCGACATATTTTCATCCTCGGGCATCTCAAGTATAACAAAGTCAGTCAAAATAGTAACATTAGCAACAACAATGGGCACATCCTCACAAATACCGATAGGTATGGTAGTTGATTTATCAGCCATTTGCAAATATATATCAGTAGGTGTGAGTTTGTTCAAGTCAACTCTTTTATATAAAGAGAAATACATAACACTAACACCAGCTCCCAAATCACATAAAGCAGTTTTCACATAGTTTCTTTTAATGGAGGAAGGTATAGTTGGTATTCCCAGATCTCCAAGTTTTTTAGGTACTCCATCTTTGGAAGTGTAATTAGCAAGCATAGTGGAGATTTCAACTTCTGGTATTTTTCTCTTATTGGTGATGATGTCTTTCATATACTTTGCACAAGGAGGCATTTTCAAGATATCAATCAAGCAAGTATGCAAAAAGATTGGCCTAATCATTTCAGCAAAGCGTTCAAATTCTTCATCATCTTTCTTTTTAGTTGACTTAGTTGGAAAGGGCATAGGCTTTTGAACCCATGGTTCTCTTTCCTTCCCATGTTTTCTAGCAACACAACCTCTTTTATCATATCTTTTATTCTTAGGTTGTGGGTTATCAAGATCAACAGTTGGTTCTAGCTCAACATCATTATCTGGTTCTTTATCATTAGGTTGAGTATCTTCATGAACCTCATCATTATCCTTTTCATTATCAGAAGGTGAGTGTTCATTACTAGATTGAGTTTCAGCATCAGAGATAGAAACTTCATTATCATTATCAGGAGGTTTTTCTATTTCAGGTTCACTAGAAACAGGAAAAGTCTTATCATTTTTCTTCTTCCTTTTCTTTTTAGAATAACTAGGTGTAGTGGTGTTGTTCCTTTGAGAGTCTTGTTCAATTCTCTTAGGATGTCCCTCGGGATAAAGTGGTTCCTGAGTTATTTTACCTCCTCTTGTTGATACTCTAACAGTAAAGTCACTTATATTATTGTTCATTTCATCAAGCAACTCTCTTTGAGATTTAGCAACTTGTTCTAGTTGAGTTTGAACCATAGAGGTATGCTTTCCTACACCTCTAACATCATTTGAGATTCTAAATAACAAGTCACTTAAGCGAGCAATCATATCAGAGTTGTATTTCAATTGTTTCATAACATTTGCATTGAAGTGACCTTGCTTTCTACTGTAATTATCAAACTCATAAAGGCATTGACTAGGATGTTTATTACGAGGATCATCACTATCATTGAATTTCATTAAGGATTTTACCTCTACCACCTTAGGTGGTGCTGGTGCTTTAGGCCCATGTATTTCTTCGATAGGTGGTAAATTTTTAACATCCTTGGCCTTAACACCTTTTTCCTTCATAGATTTCTTTGCCTCTTGCATATCTTCAGGACTGAGATATAAGATACCCCTCTTCTTCGGAGTGGGTTTAATAGGTGTTTCAGTAGGAGTCCAATCATCATAATTTTTCAATATGTTATTCAATAATTCCCCAGCTTGCCCAATAGTTCGTTCCCTGAAAACACAACCAGCATAACTATCTAGGAAATCCCTAGAAGCATCGGTTAGTCCATTATGGAAGATATCAAGTGGAAACTAAGGGATATTAAGGCCTCCTTTTGGATATAACTTGCATGACATCTTTTGTCCTACCCTCCCGTTGCAACGGGGTCCTATTGGAAACTAAGGGATATTAATGCCTCCTTTTATTAGAGAACCGGAACAAAGCATTAGCACATAGTGAATACATGAACTCCTCAAACTACGGTCATCACCGGGAGTGGTCCCGACTATTGTCACTCTGGGGTTGCCGGATCATAACACGTAGTAGGTGACTACAACTTGCAAGATCGGATCTAGAACATGGATATAATGGTGATAACATAAATGGTTCAGATCTGAAATCATGGCACCCGGGCCCAAAGTGACAAGCACTAAGCATGGCAAAGTCATAGCAACATCAATCTCAGAACATAGTGGATACTACGGATCAGGACCTAACAAAACTAACCCGATTACATGATGCATCTCATTCAACTCCTCACCGACCAGCGAGCCTATGAAGGAATTACTCACTCCCGGTGGGGAGCATCATGGAATTGGCGATGGAGATGTGTTGGTGATGACGAAGATCAAAGATCCCCCTCTCCGGAGCCCCAAATGGACTCCAGATCTGGCCTCCCGATGAAGAACGGGATGTTGGAAATAGGCCCTAGAGGCAATAATAAAAGGATTATTATTATATTTCCTTGTTTATGATAATTGTCTTTTATTCATGCTATAATTGTATTATCCGGAAATCGTAATACACGTGTGAATACTTAGACCACAACATGTCCCTAGTGAGCCTTTATTTGACTAGCTCGTTGATCAACAAATAGTCATGGTTTCCTGACTATGGACATTGGATGTCATTGATAACGGGATCACATCATTAGGAGAATGGTGTGATGGACAAGACCCAATCCTATGCATAGCACAAAGATCGTGTAGTTCGTTTGCTAGAGCTTTTCCAATGTCAAGTATCTTTTCCTTAGACCATGAGATCGTGTAACTCCCAGATACCGTAGGAGTGCTTTGGGTGTAACAAACGTCACAACGTAACTGGGTGGCTATAAAGGTGCACTACAGGTATCTCCGAAAGTGTCTGTTGGGTTGACACGGATCAAGACTGGGATTTGTCACTCCGTATGACGGAGAGGTATCTCTGGGCCCACTCGGTAATGCATCATCATAATGAGCTCAAAGTGACCAAGTGTCTGGTCACAGGATCATGCATTACGGTACGAGTAAAGTGACTTGCCGGTAATGAGATTGAACGAGGTATTGGGATACCGACGATCGAATCTCGGGAAAGTAATGTACCAATTGACAAAGGGAATTGTATACGGGGTTGCTTAAATCCTCGACATCGTGGTTCATCCGATGAGATCATCGAGGAGTATGTGGGATCCAACATGGGTATCCAGATCCCGCTGTTGGTTATTGACCGGAGAGCCGTCTCGGTCATGTCTGCATGTCTCCCGAACCCGTAGGGTCTACACACTTAAGGTTAGGTGACGCTAGGGTTGTATGAATATGAGTATGCAGCAAACCGAAAGTTGTTCTGAGTCCTGGATGAGATCCCAGACGTCACGAGGAGTTCCGGAATGGTCCGTAGGTAAAGAATTATATATAGGAAGTGCAGTTTTGGCCATCGGGAGAGTTTCGGGGGTCACCGGTATTGTACCGGGACCACCGGAAGGGTCCCGGGGGTCCACCGGGTGGGGCCACCTATCCCGGAGGGCCCCATGGGCTGAAGTGGGAGGGGAACCAGCCCGTAGTGGGCTGGTACGCCCCCTGGCCCCCCTCTGCGCCTAGGGTTGGGAACCCTAGGGGAGGGGGCGCCTCCACTTGCCTTGGGGGGCACTCCACCCCGCTTGGCCACCGCCCCCCAAGAGATCCCATCTCTAGGGCCAGCGCCCCCCTGGGGTCCCTATATAAAGAGGGGGGTGGGAGGGCAGCCGCACCCAACACCCTGGCGCCTCCCTCCCCTCCCTGCTACACCTTCTCCTCCCATAGTTGCTTGGCGAAGCCCTGCCGGAGCCCTGCTGCATCCACCACCACGCCGTTGTGCTGCTGGATTTTCATCAACCTCTCCTTCCCCCTTGCTAGATCAAGAAGGAGGAGACGTCACACTGACCATACGTGTGTTGAATGCGGAGGTGCCGTCCGTTCGGCGCTAGGATCTCCGGTGATTTGGATCACGACGAGAACGACTCCCTCAACCCCGTTCTCTTGAACGCTTCCGCTCGAGATCTACAAGGGTATGTAGATGCATCTCTCTCTCGTTGCTATATGAACTCATAGATTGATCTTGGTGAATGTAGGAATTTTTTTATTTTATGCAACGTTCCCCAACAGTGGCATCATGAGCTAGGTCTATGCGTAGTTCTCTATTGTACGAGTAGAACACAAATCTATTGTGGGAGTAGATCTTGTCAACTTTCTTGCCACTACTAGTCTTATTTTGCTTCAGCGGTATTGTGGGATGAAGCGGCCCAGACCGACCTTACACGTACGCTTACGTGAGACAGGTTCCACCGACTGACATGCACTAGTTGCATAAGGTGGCTAGCGGGTGTCTGTCTCTCCCACTTTAGTTGGAGCGGATTCGATGAAAAGGGTCCTTATGAAGGGTAAATAGAAGTTGACAAAATCACGTTGTGGTTATTCGTAGGTAAGAAAACGTTCTTGCTAGAACCCAATTGCAGCCACGTAAAAGATGCAACAACAATTAGAGGACGTCTAACTTGTTTTTGCAGCAATTGCTATGTGATGTGATATGGCCAAAAGTTGTGATGAATGATGAATGATATATTGTGATGTATGAGATCATGTTATTGTAATAGGAATCACGACTTGCATGTCGATGAGTATGACAACCGGCAGGAGCCAAAGGAGTTGTCTTAATTATTGTATGACCTGCGTGTCAATGATTTAATGCCATGTAATTACTTTACTTTATTGCTAAACCGTTAGCCATAGTAGTACAAGTAATAGTTGGCGAGCAACTTCATGGAGACACGATGATGGAGATCATGATGATGGAGATCATGGTGTCATGCCGATGACGAAGATGATCATGGAGCCCCGAAGATGGAGATCAAAGGAGCTATATGATATTGGCCATATCATGTCACTACTATATAATTGCATGTGATGTTTATTATGTTTATGCATCTTGTTTACTTAGAACGGCGGTAGTAAATAAGATGATCCCTTATAATAATTTCAAGAAAGTGTTCCCCCTAACTGTGCGCCGTTGCTAAAGTTCGTCGTTTCGAAGCACCACGTGATGATCGGGTGTGATAGATCCTTACGTTCACATACAACGGGTGTAAGACAGTTTTACACATGCAAAAACACTTAGGGTTAACTTGACGAGCCTAGCATGTACAGACATGGCCTCGGAACACAGAGACCGAAAGGTCGAACATGAGTCGTATGGAAGATACGATCAACATGGAGATGTTCACCGATGATGACTAGTCCGTCTCACGTGATGATCGGACATGACCTAGTCAACTCGGATCATGTAACACTTAGATGACTAGAGGGATGTCAAATCTGAGTGGGAGTTCATTAAATAATTTGATTAGATGAACTTAATTATCATGAACTTAGTCTAAAACCTTTGCAAAATATGTCTTGTAGATCAAATGGCCAGCGCTCATGTCAACATGAACTTCAACGCGTTCCTAGAGAAAACCAAGCTGAAAGATGATGGTAGCAACTATACGGACTGGGTCTGGAAACTGAGGATCATCCTCATAGCTGCCAAGAAAGCATATGTCCTAGAAGGACCGCTAGGTGAAGCACCCATCCCAGAAAACCAAGACGTTATGAACGCTTGGCAGTCACGTGCTGATGATTACTCCCTCGTTCAGTGCGACATGCTTTATAGCTTAGAACCGGGGCTCCAAAAGCGTTTTGAGCAATATGGAGCATATGAGATGTTCGAGGAGCTGAGAATGGTTTTCCAAGTTCATGCCCGGGTCGAGAGATATGAAGTCTCCGACAAGTTCTATAGTTGTAAGATGGAGGAAACCAGTTCTGTCAGTGAGCACATACTCAAAATGTCTGGGTTGCACAACCACCTGTCCCAGCTGGACATTAACCTCCTGGACGAGGCGGTCATTGACAGAATCCTTCAGTCGCTCCCACCGAGCTACAAGAGCTTTGTGATGAACTACAATATGCAGGGGATGGTGAAAACTATTCCTGAAGTATTTTCAATGCTGAAGTCAGCAGAGGTTGAAATCAAGAAAGAACATCAAGTGTTGATGGTCAATAAAACCACCAAGTTCAAGAAGGGCAAGGGTAAGAAGAACTTCAAGAAGGACAGCAAAGATGTTGCCGCGCCCGGTAAGCCAGTTGCCGGGAAGAAGTCAAAGAATGGACCCAAGCCTGAGACTGAGTGCTTTTATTGCAAAGGGAAGGGTCACTGGAAGCGGAACTGCCCCAAATACTTAGCGGACAAGAAGGCCGGCAGCACTAAAGGTATATTTGATATACATGTAATTGATGTGTACCTTACCAGTACTCGTAGTAACTCCTGGGTATTTGATACCGCTGCCGTTGCTCACATTTGTAACTCACAGCAGGAGCTGCAGAATAAGCGGAGACTGGCGAAGGACGAGGTGACGATGCGCGTCGGGAATGGTTCCAAGGTCAATGTGATCGCCGTCGGCACGCTACCTCTACATTTACCTACGGGATTAGTTTTAAACCTCAATAATTGTTATTTAGTGCCAAGTTTGAGCATGAACATTGTATCTGGAACTTGTTTAATGCGAGATGGCTACTCATTTAAATCCGAGAATAATGGTTGTTCTATTTATATGAGAGATATGTTTTATGGTCATGCCCCGATGGTCAATGGTTTATTCTTAATGAATCTCGAACGTAATGTTACACATATTCATAGTGTGAATACCAAAAGATGTAAAGTTGATAACGATAGTCCCACATACTTGTGGCACTGCCGCTTTGGTCACATTGGTGTCAAGCACATGAAGAAGCTC
This sequence comes from Triticum dicoccoides, assembly GCF_002162155.2. Classification (NCBI taxonomy): domain Eukaryota; kingdom Viridiplantae; phylum Streptophyta; class Magnoliopsida; order Poales; family Poaceae; genus Triticum; species Triticum dicoccoides. Next base: position 411,901,085 of record NC_041389.1, on the reverse strand, counting down.
CATGTTGATGGACTTTTAGAGTCTCTCGATTATGAATCATTTGACACATGCGAACCATGCCTCATGGGCAAAATGACCAAGACCCCGTTCTCCGGAACAATGGAGCGAGCAACCAACTTGTTGGAAATCATACATACTGATGTATGTGGTCCAATGAGCGTTGAGGCTCACAGAGGATATCGTTATGTTCTCACTCTCACTGATGACTTAAGTAGATATGGGTATGTCTACTTGATGAAACACAAGTCTGAGACCTTTGAAAAGTTCAAGGAATTTCAGAATGAAGTAGAGAATCAACGTGATCGAAAAATAAAGTTCTTACGATCAGATCGTGGAGGAGAATATTTAAGTCACGAATTTGGTACACACTTAAGAAAATGTGGAATCGTTTCACAACTCATGCCGCCTGGAACACCTCAGCGTAATGGTGTGTCCGAACGTCGTAATCGCACTCTATTGGATATGGTGCGATCTATGATGTCTCTTACCGATTTACCGCTATCATTTTGGGGATACACTCTAGAGACATCTACATTCACTTTAAATAGGGCTCCGTCTAAATCCGTTGAGACGACACCGTATGAATTATGGTTTGGAAAGAAACCTAAGCTGTCGTTTCTAAAAGTTTGGGGATGCGATGCTTATGTCAAGAAACTTCAACCTGAAAAGCTCGAACCCAAGTCGGAAAAATGCGTCTTCATAGGATACCCTAAGGAAACCATTGGGTATACCTTCTACCTTAGATCCGAAGGCAAGATCTTTGTTGCCAAGAATGGATCCTTTCTGGAAAAAGAGTTTCTCTCAAAAGGAGTAAGTGGGAGGAAAGTAGAACTCGATGAAGTACTACCTCTTCAACCGGTAAGTAGTGCAGCTCAGGAAAACATTCCTGTGGTGCCTACACCGACTGGAGAGGAAATTAATGATGATGATCAAGGTACTTCAGATCAAGTTGCTACTGAACTTCGTAGGTCCACAAGGACACGTTCCACACCAGAGTGGTATGGCAACCCTGTCCTAGAAATCATGTTGTTAGACAACGGTGAACCTTCAAACTATGAAGAAGCGATGGGAGGCCCAGATTCCAACAAATGGCTTGAAGCCATGCAATCCGAGATAGAATCCATGTATGAAAACAAAGTATGGACTTTGACAGACTTGCCCGATGATCGGCGAGCGATAGAAAACAAATGGATCTTTAAGAAGAAGACGGACGCGGATGGTAATATTACCATCTATAAAGCTCGACTTGTCGCTAAGGGTTATCGACAAGTTCAAGGGGTTGACTATGATGAGACTTTCTCTCCCGTAGCGAAGCTGAAGTCCGTCCGAATCATGTTAGCAATTACCGCATACTATGATTATGAGATATGGCAGATGGACGTCAAAACGGCATTCCTTAATGGCTATCTTAAGGAAGAACTGTATATGATGCAGCCGGAGGGTTTTGTCGATCCTAGGAATGCTAACAAGGTATGCAAGCTCCAGCGATCCATTTATGGGCTGGTGCAAGCATCTCGGAGTTGGAACATTCGCTTTGATGAGATGATCAAAGCAGTTTGGGTTTATGCAAACTTATGGAGAAGCCTGCATTTACAAGAAAGTGAGTGGGAGCTCTGTAGCATTTCTCATATTATATGTAGATGACATACTTTTGATGGGAAATGATATAGAACTTTTGGACAACATTAAGGCCTACTTGAAAAATATTTTTCAATGAAGGACCTTGGAGAAGCTGCTTACAAAGCACATACCTTGATAAGATTTTGAAGAAGTTCAAAATGGATCAGTCCAAGAAAGGGTTCTTGCCTGTATTGCAAGGTGTGAGATTGAGCTCGGCTCAGTGCCCGACCACAGCAAAAGATAAATAAGAGATGAGTGTCATCCCCTATGCCTCAGCCATAGGATCTATTATGTATGCCATGTTATGTACCAGACCTGATGTAAACCTTGCCGTAAGTTTGGTAGGAAGGTACCAAAGTAATCCCGGCAAGGAACACTGGACAGCGGTCAAGAATATCCTGAAGTATCTGAAAAGGACAAAGGACATGTTTCTCGTTTATGGAGGTGACGAAGAGCTCGTCGTAAAGGGTTACGTCGATGCTAGCTTCCACACAGATCTGGACGACTCTAAGTCACAAACCGGATACGTGTATATGTTGAATCGTGGAGCAGTAAGCTGGTGCAGTTGCAAGCAGAGCGTCGTGGCGGGATCTACATGTGAAGCGGAGTACATGGCAGCCTCGGAGGCAGCGCATGAAGCAATATGGATGAAGGAGTTCATCACCGACCTAGGAGTAATACCCAATGCGTCGGGGCCGATCACTTTCTTCTGTGACAACACTGGAGCTATTGCCCTTGCCAAGGAGCCCAGGTTTCACAAGAAGACCAGGCACATCAAGCGTCGTTTCAACTCCATCCGTGAAAATGTTCAAGATGGAGACATAGATATTTGCAAAGTACATACGGATCTGAATGTCGCAGATCCGTTGACTAAACCTCTTCCGCGAGCAACACATGATCAACACCAGAACTCTATGGGTGTTCGATTCATCACAATGTAACTAGATTATTGACTCTAGTGCAAGTGGGAGACTGTTGGAAATATGCCCTAGAGGCAATAATAAAAGGATTATTATTATATTTCCTTGTTTATGATAATTGTCTTTTATTCATGCTATAATTGTATTATCCGGAAATCGTAATACACGTGTGAATACTTAGACCACAACATGTCCCTAGTGAGCCTCTATTTGACTAGCTCGTTGATCAACAGATAGTCATGGTTTCCTGACTATGGACATTGGATGTCATTGATAACGGGATCACATCATTAGGAGAATGATGTGATGGACAAGACAGCATAGCACAAAAATCGTGTAGTTCGTTTGCTAGAGCTTTTCCAATGTCAAGTATCTTTTCCTTAGACCATGAGATCATGTAACTCCCGGATACCATAGGAGTGCTTTGGGTGTACCAAACGTCACAACGTAACTGGGTGGCTATAAAGGTGCACTATAGGTATCTCCGAAAGTATCTGTTGGATTGACACGGATCGAGACTGGGATTTGTCACTCCGTATGACAGAGAGGTATCTCTGGGCCCACTCGGTAATGCATCATCATAATGAGCTCAAAGTGACCAAGTGTCTGGTCACAGGATCATGCATTACGGTACGAGTAAAGTGACTTGCCGGTAACGAGATTGAACGAGGTATTGGGATACCGACGATCGAATCTCGGGCAAGTAACGTACCGATTGACAAAGGGAATTGTATAAGGGTTGCTTAAATTCTCGACATCGTGGTTCATCCGATCAGATCATCGAGGAGTATGTGGGAGCCAACATGGGTATCCAGATCCCGATGTTGGTTATTGACCGGAGAGCCGTCTCGGTCATGTCTGCATGTCTCCCGAACCCGTAGGGTCTACACACTTAAGGTTAGGTGACGCTAGGGTTGTATGAATATGAGTATGCAGCAAACCGAAAGTTGTTCGGAGTCCCGGATGAGATCCCGGACGTCACGAGGAGTTCCGGAATGGTCCGGAGGCAAAGAATTATATATAGGAAGTGCAGTTTCGGCCATCGGGAGAGTTTCGGGGGTCACCGGTATTGTACCGGGACCACCGGAAGGGTCCCGGGGGTCCACCGGGTGGGGCCACCTATCCCGGAGGGCCCCATGGGCTGAAGTGGGAGGGGAACCAGCCCCTAGTGGGCTGGTGCGCCCCCTGGCCCCCCCTCTGCGCCTAGGGTTGGGAACCCTAGGGGAGGGGGCGCCTCCACTTGCCTTGGGGGGCACTCCACCCCCTTGGCCGCCCCCCTAGAGATCCCATCTCTAGGACCGGCGCCCCCCTGGGGTCCCTATATAAAGAGGGGGGTGGGAGGGCAGCCGCACCCAACACCCTGGCGCCTCCCTCCCCTCCTTGCTACACCTCCTTCTCCCGTAGTTGCTTGGCGAAGCCCTGCCGGAGCCCTGCTGCATCCACCACCACGCCGTCGTGCTGCTGGATCTTCATCAACCTCTCCTTCCCCCTTGCTGGATCAAGAAGGAGGAGATGTCACGCTGACCGTACGTGTGTTGAACGCGGAGGTGCCGTCCGTTCGGCGCTAGGATCTCCGGTGATTTGGATCACGACGAGAACGACTCCCTCAACCCCGTTCTCTTGAACGCTTCCGCACGCGATCTACAAGGGTATGTAGATGCATCTCTCTCTCTCTCGTTGCTAGATGAACTCATAGATTGATCTTGGTGAATGTAGGAAATTTTTTATTTTATGCAACGTTTCCCAACACAGGATACGACGACGGCTCCGTCTTGTGAAACGCGATAATTCTTGCTCCCTGATTTTTTTCTGAAAATATGGGATTTTATAGCGTCGGTTTGAGGGTCAACGGGGCCACCAGGTGGGCAGCACCCACCAGGG
>NC_041389.1:411889281-411896283 GCF_002162155.2 Triticum dicoccoides | reverse complement strand
CAGGCGCGCCCTGATGGGTTGTACCCACCCAGGTGCCCCCTTAGGTACCTCCTGGCTCCAGAAATTCTCTTATTTGATATAAAAAATTCTCGCAAAGTTTCGTTCCATTCCGAGAACTTTTATTTCTGCACAAAAATAACACAATGGTAGTTCTGCTGAAAACAGCGTCAGTCCGGGTTAGTATCATTCAAATCATGCAAATAGAGTCAAAACAAGAGAAAAAACGTTAGGAAAAGTAGATATGTTGGAGACGTATCACGCCTCTCCCGTATCTCCTCCTCGATTTGAAAATGGTGTTCCGGCGTTAGCATAGCGTAGGTGATATTCTTCTGTCGGGCCATGTCAGACGGTGAGGGAAAAGGAGGGTGGAGACGGAGACAAATGGGCTTGGACTGGCGGCGCAGAGAGGAAGGAAGAGGTTGTGACTAGGGTTGGGGACGTTGGACGGCTTAAAAAGCCGGTCTTTGGCCTCATACGGTGAGCCGGAGCGGCGCCACACGGTGTTCGCACCCCCACTAGAGGAGACGACTGTCAGACTATTGGTTTCTACGTGTTTCCCTGTGGGACATGGCATCAGTCCAACACGTCCGGGCCTCCTCCTATCCGTTCCATATTTGGGTCGGATATGAGTTGTGCCGGTCATCCTGGGTATTTGAGGCCCGTTTGAGGTAAACGTCTGGGTCGGTTTTATTTGACCGGTCACTGGCCGGGCCACGTGGCGGTATGGGGGAGGTTTGAGGCGTCCTCCTGTAGATGTTCTAACATCAGATTTATATTGCGGCAAAAAGAACTCCACGTGTCCAAACATATTGTCGCGATGCTGAAGGGAAGAACCGAAGAAGCCCGGAGGGGGGTTCGGACCACAGGCCTAGACGGGCGGAAGATCACGCCACTGGCCACCACACCCCTCGCGCTCGCCCTCGCTAGATGGGCTCGTGCAGCTGCTGCCGGCTCCAAGCCCAACGGTTGTCCCTCCTGCGTCACCCGCTCTCTATCCGGCTATCCCACCAAGAACCCACCACCACCCCGCGCAGCCAGCCAGCCAGCCCCCACTCCTCCTCCGCTCTACTGCAGTGGAGTGGAGCTCCAGTCGGAACCCCCATGCCCCCACGCTAGTAGGCGATTGCTGCCGGCCGGGAAGCCATCTGAGATGGGGCTAGATTTGGTCGGGTTCAGCTCTCGCGTGCTGCCAACCAGCGTCGGGTACGCGGCGGACCGGCGGCACGTCCGTGCTGGAGCCGCCACATCCCACGGCTTCTTTTCCTGGAGGAGCTATCCGAGGGCAACTCTGAAGGACGGCGCGGTTTGCTCTTCGGAGGACGGCGGCGGCGGCGGGGCGGAGTCCACGCTGTGTGTGTCCGCTCCGTCTGAAGATGCCACACGCACCGGCGGAGTGGCAGCGGATCTTGGCCGGGATTTCGCGGACGGCATCACCGCAAGCCAGACGAGTTCCGCGGGGAGGAAGAAAGGGGGGAGGTTATGGAGGAGACCGCCGGGCGGAGACAAGCCGGCGAGAGCTACCAGGCGCGCCCCCGTGAGAAAGGATCCGCAGGTTCGCAGAGTTCTGGTGAACGATCCCGATGTGAATGCGATTCTGTCCGGCGTCAGCGGGGAGTCCAGCATCGAGGAGTGCAACTCCGTTCTGATCCGCCTGGAGAAGCACAGCGATGTGAAGGCCCTCGACTTCTTCGTGTGGATGAAGGCCAACGGGAAGCTCGAGGGGAACGCCGACGCCTACCGGCTGGCTCTCCAGGCCATTGCCTGGAAGGAGGACTGGAGGAGAGCCGAGCTGTTGCTCCACGAGATGGTCGCCGTTTCGGGTTGCCGGCTCGATGCCCGGGCGTTCAATGGGCTGATGTATGTGTGTGCCAAGAGGAGGCTTGCTGATTGGGGAACGAAGTGGTTTCATATGATGCTGGAGAGGGAGGTGCAGCCGAATGTGTCTACATTTGGTATGCTCATGGGCCTTTACCAGAAGACTGGGAGCCTCAAGGAGGCCGAATTCGCTTTCGCGAAAATGAGGGAATGCAATGTCAAGTGTGTCAATGCTTACTCAGCCATGATTACTTTGTACACGCGTTCACGCCTTTTCGTTAAGTCTGAGGAGGTTATCACATTGATGAAAGATGATGGAGTTGCTCCAAACCTGGAGAATTGGTTAGTGCAGCTGAATGCTTACAGTCAGCAGGGTAAAATGGAAGAAGCAGAATTGGTGTTGCAGTCCATGGAAGATGGTGGTGTTTCCCCAAATGTTGTGGCATACAATACTGTGATTACAGGGTATGGGAAGGTTTCTGAAATGCAGAAGGCGAAGGAAGTGTTTGACAGACTTGTGAGTTCTGGTTTAGCTCCTGACGAAACCACTTATAGATCAATGATAGAAGGTTTTGGTAGAGCAGATAAACACCAAGAGGCAATTTCGTATTACAAGAAGCTCAAGAGTTCCGGTTTTCAACCAAACGCGTCCAACTTCTACACGATGATTAACTTAATAGCAAGGCATGATGACAGTGAAAGCGCGGCTGAAATTCTTAGGGATATGAGGGCAGCAGGCTGCCAGTGTTCATCTATTGTTACTATTCTTGTCCGGGCATACGGAACAGTAGGGAGGATGCATAAGGTTCTATCAATTCTACAATCATGCTTCTACAAGAAGGTTTTGTATGATGCTACCTCATGCTCTATTTTAGTAACAACGTTTGTTCAGAATTCTTTATTAGAAGAAGCTCTTCGTGTTTTGCGCGAAAAGAAGTGGAAAGATTCTGATTTTGAAGATAATCTGTATCATATCTTGATATGTTCTTGCAAAGAGGCTGGCAGTTATGAAGATGCTGTAAGGATATACAGCCAGATGCCAGAATCCCGAACGCATCCAAATCTCCGCATTTGCTGCACTATGATCGATGTTTTCAGCACCATGGAGAGATTTACTGATGCTGAAACCTTGTACCTTGAACTGAAGGCTTCAGCTTGTGTTCTTGACATGATTGCTTATAGTGTAATTGTGAGGATGTATAATAAAGCTGGGAGACCAGAAGATGCTTGCTCAGTTCTGGCAGATATGGATAAACAAAAGGAAATAGTTCCTGATAAATACCTTTTCCTTGACATGCTCCGGACTTACCAAAAGTGTGGCTTGCTCGAGAAGTTGACTGATACATATTATCGGATACTCAAGAGCGAGGTTGAATGCGATGAAGCCATGTATAACTGCATTATTAACTGCTGTGGCCCAGCGATACCAGTCGATGAGCTGTCGAGAATTTTCGACGAAATGATTCAACTAGGACACCTGGCTAGCACTGTCACCCTGAATGTATTGCTAGATATATATGGAAAAGCTGGGCTTTTCAACAGGGCTGAGAAGGTGTTTAGCATGGCCCGGAAGCAAGGACTGGCAGATACCATATCATACAACACTATCATTGCGGCGTACGCGCAGAGCGGGAATTTCCGCAGCATGAATTACTTCGTCCAAAAGATGCAGGACGCAGGGTTTCCGGTTTCTCTCGAGGCGTACAATTGCATGCTGAATGCTTATGGAAAGTCAGGCCAGCTGGAGGAGTTCTCTGCTGTTCTGCAGAAAATGAGGAGAGCAAGATGTGACTTCGACCATTACACTTACAATATTATGATGAACATATATGGGAGAAAGGGTTGGATCGAAGGCGTCGCCTACGTTCTTTCAGAACTAAAGAGCCGTGGCGTTGAGCCAGACCTGTACAGTTACAATACATTGATAAAGGCTTACGGGATAGCGGGAATGCCCGAAGATGCTGTCAAGCTGATGCAGGAGATGAGGATCAAAGGTATCAACGCGGATCGAGTGACGTATACTAACCTCATAGCAGCTCTACAGAGGAATGAGAATTTCCTAGAGGCAGTCAAGTGGTCCCTCTGGATGAAGCAAACCGGAGTTGTAGGCGTCGGAGCTCGACCATAATGCGCCATGAGCATTCAGGGTTTGGTTGCACATAATACTGTGAAAACACTGTCATTGTTCTCTTCTATCGAGTACATACATATATTGATATATAGTGACATTGTATAGAGCAGCATAGCTGATTGCCTGATTGTTCTGTATGTGTTACAGGGGTTTATAAGCTTGTACCCCACATTCACACAATTGTAAATCTGCCATTAGTGCCATGACAAGGGGTTGAAAAGTTGTGATGATGGATCAAAGAAAGTCAATAAGAAATCCAATTCGGATGTGTTTGTGCTTCTCCTGTCATTCAGAAACTCTCATGTGGTTTCTCCCGCCCCTGCCTTTATTTGGGAAGAAATTTGCCTGAATCTTTGTGTTGGAAACGATTGTTTTGGCAATGCTTCACGATGTATTGATCGGTGCAAAGCGCACGTATATATGGAGTACAAAGTGGGCCACAACCTCAACTATACAAAGACTAGGAGGTGGGCCAGGCTATACAATATACATGCACAAACCATATATTCAACACCCCCCGCAGTCGAAGCTATACAATATACATGCACAAACCATATATTCAACACCCCCCGCAGTCGAAGCGTCGCCGGAGACGCAAAGACTGGACCTGAACTCCTCGAAAACAGAAATAGGCAGTCCTTTCGTCATGACGTCGGCGAACTGCTGCGCCGTCAGAACGTGGAGGACCCGGATGCGCCCAAGAGCCACCTGCTCACGAACGAAGTGTATGTCGAGCTCAATATGCTTCGTTCGACGATGATGGACCGGGTTGGCGGAGAGGTAAACGGCGAAGACGTTGTCGCAGTAGACGAGCGTAGCCTTGTAAACATCACAAAGCAACTCCTGGAGCAGCTGACGGAGCCAAGAGCATTCAGCAACGGCGTTAGCCACTGCTCGATACTCAGCCTCGGCACTCGAGCGGGAGACGGTGGGCTGTCGCTTGGAAGACCAAGAGATCAGGGACGGCCCAAGGTAGACATAGTACCCCGAGGTGGAGCGCCGTGTGTCCGGGCAGCCATCCCAATCTGCATCAGAGTAGGCGACGAGGTCGGTGGAGGTGGAGGCCGTCAACATAAGTCCCAAGGACTGGGTGCCGCGTATGTATCGGAGGATATGCTTCACCAGAGTCCGGTGAGAGTCGCGCGGAGCATGCATGTGAAGACAGACCTGCTGAACGGCATACTGCAAGTCGGGGCGCGTCAGGGTCAGGTACTGCAGGGCGCCCACAATGGAGCGTAGAAGGACGCATCAGAGGCAGGCAAACCCTCCAAAGCGGAGACCTTGGCCTTGGTGTCGACTGGCGTGGGAGCAGGCTTGCAGTTAAGCATGCCAGCTCGGTCGAGAAGCTCATGGGCATAGCGCTGTTGATGCAGGAAGAACCCATATGGCCGTCGAACCACCGCAATGCCAAGAAAATAATGCAGAGGACCCAAATCCTTCAGGGCAAACTCATCACGAATACAAGCAGTAAGCCGCTGGAGGAGCACGACAATGGATGCCGTCAGAATGATGTCGTCGACGTACATCAGCAAGTAGGCCGTGTCAACTCCGTGATGATACACGAAGAGGGACGCATCGGAGCGAGTCGATGTAAATCCGAGCGTCTGCAGGAAGGCGGCGATGTGCTGGTACCAGGCTCGAGGTGCCTGCTTCAACCCGTAGAGCGAATGGGAGAGCAAGCACACATGATCTGGATGCGTGGCGTCGACAAAGCCGGTGGGCTGCTCACAGAACACCTGCTCAGCCAGGTGGCCGTGCAAGAAGGCGTTGGACACGTCGAACTGATGCACAGGCCTATTGGGGAACGTTGCATAAAATAAAATTTTTCCTACGTTCACCAAGATCCATCTATGAGTTCATCTAGCAACGAGAGAGAGAGATGCATCTACATACCCTTGTAGATCGCGTGCGGAAGCGTTCAAGAGAACGGGGTTGAGGTAGTCGTTCTCGTCGTGATCCTATCACCGGAGATCCTAGCGCCGAACGGACGGCACCTCCGCGTTCAACACACGTACGGTCAGCGTGACGTGTCACGCCCAATATGCGATCCTATCCAAAAGGAACTCGAAGGTCCCACCAAGGATAGACCCGCATATTAAAACGCTTTTGCAAGGTGGATATCATTACATCAACATTACATAATAGATGGGGATACATACATAAGGCATACAATGCCGCATGAATACAACATCACAATACATCAGAGCATCATCCGACTACGGATGAAACACAAACAGAAACTCAAACGACATCCACCCTGCTAGCCCAGGCTGCCGACCTGGAACCTATCCCCTGATCGAAGAAGAAGCAGAAGAAGAACTCAACGCAAGCAAGCATCGCTCTCGCGTCATGATCATCGCACAACCTGTACCTGCAACTGTTGTTGGAGTAATCTGTGAGCCATGAGGACTCAGCAATCCCATTACCATGGGTATCAAGACTAGCAAAGTTTAAAGGGAAAGGAAGGGGTGAAGTGGTGAGGCTGCAGCAGCGACTAAGCATATATGGTGGCTAACATACGCAAATAAGAGCGAGAAGAGAGCAAAAGAAACGGTTGTCAACTAGCAATGATCAAGAAGTGATCCTGAACTCCTACTTACGTCAATCATAACCCAGAAACCGTGTTCACTTCCCGGACTCCGCCGAGAAGAGACCATCACGGCTACACACGCGGTTGATGCGTTTTAATACGGATCTGGTGTCAAGTTATCTACAACCGGACATTAACAAATTCCTATCTGCCTATAACCGCAGGCACGGCTTTCGAAAGATTATACCCTGCAGGGGTGTCCCAACTTAGCCCATGACAAGCTCTCGCGATCAACGAAGGAATAGACCTTCTCCCAGGAAGACCCGATCAGACTCGGAATCCCGGTTTACAAGACATTTCGACAATGGTAAAACAAGACCAGCAAAGCCTCCCGCTGTGCCGACAAATCCCGATAGGAGCTGCACATATCTCATTCTCAGGGCACACCGGATGAGCCAGATGTCGGGTTGGCATAGACCCTGGTTGCCCAGGGGGCGCCGGACATCGCTCGGTTCGGACCAACACT
>NC_041389.1:411885500-411888581 GCF_002162155.2 Triticum dicoccoides | reverse complement strand
GGTGAGGCAAATGGTAAAACCAAGGTTGGGCCTTGCTGGAGGAGTTTTATTCAAAGCGAACTGTCAAGGGGGTCCCATAAATCACCCGACCGCGTAAGGAACGCAAAATCCGGGAACATAACACCGGTATGACGGAAACTAGGGCAGCAAGAGTGGAACAAAACACCAGGCAAAAGGCCGAGTCTTCCACCCTTTACCAAGTATATAGATGCATTAATAATATAAGAGATATTGTGATATCCCAACCAAAATCCTGTTCACCATGGAGAAATCTTCAACTTCACCTGCAACTAGCAACGCTATAAGAGGGCTGAGCAAAGCGGTAACATAGCCAAACAACGGTTTGCATAGGAAAGGTGTCAAAGGTTAGAGGTTCATGGCAATATGTGATGGCTTGATAAACAGGTGATAGGTAGCGCAGCATAGCGATAGAACGAAACAACTAGCATAGCAATGATAGTAGTGAGATCCAGGGTAGCGGTCATCTTGCCTGAAATACCGCAAGGAAGAAGAACGAGTCCATGAAGAAGACGAACGGATGAAGCCGAACCAACCGTAGACGAACGAATCCTCACGATCGCAACGAAACAGGAACTATCGAAAAGAAGCACACAACATAGTAAACACACCACACATGAACATGACATGATGCACAACAAGCATGATGCATGACAAATCTAGATGAAGCTACTCATGGCAAGAGATGATTCAAACAAGAGCAACACATCAAAGCAAGTTTAAATGAGGCCGGGAACAACATATAACAATTCCGGTAAGTCCTCACATGCATATTTCGAAATTGGTCCAGATCTGAATAAACCTTATGTTCAAGTTGTTAAACAACAAGTTAAGATGCACAAAGATGATCTACATGAGATTCTAGTCAAGTTACATATAAAGTTCATTTAGTTCGGAGCTACGGCCTAGAAGATATGAGCAAAACAAGCTAAACATGGCATTGATGCAAAATGCATACAAACATCAAGCAAGCGCCTCAAAACAAGGATGCAACATGATAATATGAAACTACATGCAATTCTAAGCAAGTTTCATATAGAGCACACTCAAAACGGAGCAACGGTTCAACACACACACATGAAACAAGTTTAAAGGACAAGCTGTCCAAAACAGCAACTAGGCATATTGCAAGCACCAAAAAAATAAGCTACAGCACCCCAACATGATAACAAAAGGCATGGACATGATGTACAGGTAAAGCATTACAAAACATGAACACTGAGCTATCTCCAGAAATCACTAGAACATGCTCAAACACACATGGTAAGATTGCAAGTTATAACAATTCAGACTTTGCAGAAAATAACATCACGATGCAATGTTTAGAGCTATCAAACAACATGTTACAGGAACTTATTATGGCAAACAAAGGCATGACATGAATCTACTAAATGCATAGATCAAAAGTCCCTTACTGACCATAAGCCAAAAAGGATCAGAAAATATGATGGCACCCACGTAAACATAGCAAGTTATTATACAGATTCAAACATGGCAGGAACAGAATTATGAAGGCATGTAGATGAGCTTGTGCAACTCACTACAGAGCAATACATGGCATGGCAAGGCAACAAACAGTAAGAAGGCATGTTTGTTAAGCTAAGCATGGCAATAGCAAGGTCATAGGGTGCATGGATCACTAGCAACGATCATGGAAACAACTGAACTTAATGTTAACAGGTTGACAGCAACATTATGAAGCAACTTAGGAACAAGATATGAACAATCTACAGCAAGCTATAAATGCAACCAGGGGCATGTATGGTTAGAGGATGAAATTTAAATCAAAACATATTTATAAAAATCTCCAGATTATGCATAGAATGATTAGTAGCAACATGTTTATATAGCATCACGAAATAACAGATTCAGCCTAGCAAAACAGCAACATCATGAACACTACTTAACAAGCTCGATTCACTCACCACAAGTCATTGCATGACAAGATAAGCATAGCATCATCAAGAAGACATGTTTGTGAAACAAACCAAGTCAAGAACAAGTCCATAGCATGCAAGGATCAACTATAGCAACCTCGGTCAAATTGAATAACATGTAAACAATTTGCCAGGAAACATTTTGAAGCAAAAGTAGAGCACGAAAATGACATGCTAGACTACTCCATAATTGCAACCAAGGGCATGAATGGATAGACAATAACCACATGTTCAAAACACCCTTACTGACGTATCTCAAAATATGCATGGATCTCTCTGTAGCATCAAGTTTACATGGCATCAAAATAACAGCAGAACAGGGACTAAAATCAGCAACATCACGATGCCTAGTTTGCATGCTTGTGCTAGTCACCACATTGATCACAAAAATACATGGTAAACACCTTTGTAAAGAAGACATAACATAGTTCAAAACACATGTAGACATCAACCTCATAGGATGCACGCATCAATCATGGCAAAAATGACAAAAGAGCTCGTTCTGATAACAGACAGCAGAAAACATTATGAAGCACTCTTACAATGATGATTCAGGCATCAAGATGACCTCAAATGAATATGATGCAATGGAATAAAATGATGTACTCGTTGAGACGAACAATTTGACATATTACACGCACGAAACGGAGCTACGGATGCAGAGATACAACAGGTCAAACATGGCATGAAAATTACACAGATTCGGGACTTAGCAGGTTTTAAAAAAAAACCAGGACGGGCGTGAAATACTAAACGACGCCCAGGGCGGGATTTGTGGGTCCTCACCTAGCGGGCTGAGCCCAGTTGGCGGGGAGGGCTTGGCAGGCCGGGGCACTGGGCCGGCGGCCTGGCGCTGCTGGGCCGGGGCCCACGTGGGCGCGGTGCAAGCGGCCGGGTCGAGCGGCTCCTCCGCTCGACCCCGACCAGGGCGGCGGCGACGGAGCAAGGCACCGGCGGCGGGGCGAGGGAACTTCGGGGAGGTCCGGGATGGGGTGGATCCGGCGGATCCCGGCCAGATCCATCCATCCCCGATGGCGGCGGCGCACGGGGACGACTCCGGCGAGGAACTCCAAGGGCGGCGGGGAACTGCAGGAGAGAGGGAGAGGGCCGGTGAGGGAGGAGAGGA
>NC_041389.1:411873287-411885044 GCF_002162155.2 Triticum dicoccoides | reverse complement strand
GGCTGCCACGTGGCGGCGCGCCACTGGCTGCGGGCGGCGGCGCGGGGACGGGCGGACATGTCCGGCTGCGGTGGACATGTCCGGCGGCGCGAGGAAGAGGAAGGAGCTAGGGTTTGGACGAAAGCATCCGCGAAAATGAAGAGGGAGGACGTTTATATAGGTAGAGGGAGCTAGGAGAGTCCAAATGAGGAGCGGTTTTCGCCCACACGATCGTGATCGAACGACCGAGAGCATGGAGGGGAGTTAGATGGGTTTTGGGCCAGTTTGGAAGGGGTGTTGGGCTGCAAAGAGAGAGGGGCTTTACGGTTACCCGGTTAACCATTGGAGTACCAAACGACCTCCAAATGGCACGAAACTTGACAGGCGGTCTACCGGTGCTATACCAAGTCCGCTTGGCACACCTCGGTCCATTCCGAGAACGTTTAACACCCGCACACAACGAGAGACAAAAGGGGAACGCCAGAGGACATAGGAGCGCCGGATTGCAAAACGGACAACGGGGAAAATGTTCGGATGCATGAGACGAACACGTATGCAAAATGAAATGCACATGATGACATGATAAAATGCAACACACAAGCAAATGACATGGAAACAACGGCAAATAACTGGCAGACACCTGGCGCATCGGATCCGGGGCGTTACATGACGTCTCCTCCGTCTTGATCCAGCAAGGGGAAAGGATAGGTTGATGAAGATCCAGCATCACGACGGCATGGTGGTGGATGCAGCAGGGCTCCGGCAGGGCTTCGCCAAGCAACTACGGGAGGAGGATGAGGTGTAGCAGGGGGAGGGAGGCGCCAAGACTTAGGTGCGGCTGCCCTCCCTCCCCCTCCTTTATATAGGCCCCCTGGGGGGGCGCCAGCTCTGGAGATCAGATCTCCAAGGGGGGCGGCGGCCAGGGGGGGTGGAGTGCCCCCCAAGGCAAGTGGGGTGCGCCCCCCCACCCCAGGGTTTTCAACCCTACGCGCAGGGGGGCCCAAGGGGGGGGGTACACCAGCCCACTAGGGGCTGGTTCCCCTCCCACTTCAGCCCATGGGGCCCTCCGGGATAGGTGGCCCCACCCGGTGGACCCCCGGGACCCTTCCGGTGGTCCCAGTACAATACCGGATGACCCCGAAGCTTTCCCGATGGCCTAAACCACACTTCCTATATATAATTCTTTACCTCCGGACCATTCCGAAACTCCTCGTGACGTCCGGGATCTCATCCGGGACTCCGAACAACTTTCAGTTTGCTGCATACTCATATTCATACAACCCTAGCTTCACCGAACCTTAAGTGTGTAGACCCTACGGGTTCGGGAGACGTGAAGACATGACCGAGACGGCTCTCTGGTCAATAACCAACAGCGGGATCTGGATACCCATGTTGGCTCCCACATACTCCTCGATGATCTCATCGGATGAACCATGATGTCGAGGATTCAAGCAACCTCGTATACTATTCCCTTTGTCAGACGGTATGTTACTTGCCCGAGATTCGATCGTCCGTATCCCAATACCTTGTTCAATCTCGTTGCCAGCAAGTCACTTTACTCGTACCGTAATGCATGATCCCTTGACCAAACACTTGATCACCTTGAGCTCATTATGATGATGCACTACCGAGTGGGCCCAGTGATACCTCTCCGTTATACGGAGTGACAAATCCCAGTCTCGATCCGTGTTAACCCAACAGACACTTTCAGAGATACATGTAGTGCACCTTTATAGCCACCCAGTTACGTTGTGACGTTTGGTACACCCAAAGCACTCCTACGGTATCCGGGAGTTACACAATCTCATGGTCTAAGGAAGAGATACTTGACATAGGAAAAGCTCTAGCAAAACGAACTACACGATCTTGTGCTATGCATAGGATTGGGTCTTGTCCATCACATCATTCTCCTAATGATGTGATCCCGTTATCAACGACATCCATTGTCCATAGTCAGGAAACCATGACTATCTGTTGATCAACGAGCTAGTCAACTAGAGGCTCACTAGGGACATGTCGTGGTCTAAGTATTCACACGTGTATTACGATTTCCGGATAATACAATTATAGCATGAATAAAAGACAACTATCATGAACAAAGAAATATAATAATAATCCTTTTATTATTGCCTCTAGGGCGGCGGGCGAGGCCGGCGGCGTGGCGACAGATGAGGCCGCCGGCAGGGTCGAGGCTGGGGACGCCGGGGGCATCGCGGGCGTCGAGGGAGGTGCGCCCCCTAGGGCAGCCAATCGGGGAGAGACTCCACCCGTGGCGCGGGGGCACCCTCAAAGCCGGGAGGCGTCCCAAGAGAGGAACGTGGGCGGCCATCACCAGCCGCAACATCCGAAGGTACCTGCTGGAACGGAAAAACCATCTCATCAAAGTAAACGTGTCGTGAAGTGATCACCCGATGAGAGATAGGATCATAGCAGCGGTAGCCTTTGGTGTTAGGAGGATAGCCGAGAAAGATGCAGGCCACACACCGAGGTGCGAGATTATGAGGAGCAGTGGAAGCGATGCTGGGGTAGCACAGGCAACCGAAGATGCGGAGCTCAGCATAGGAGGGTGGCGTGCCAAACAAGAGGTGATGAGGTGCAAAATTTCAGCGAGTGCGACAAGGACGAATGTTAATGAGTAGTGATGCGGTGGCAAGCGCGTCGGGCCAAAAACGTGGGGGCACGTTGGCGTGAAAGAGTAGGGTGCGAACGCAGTCGTTGAGAGTGCGAAGCATGCGCTCAGCGTGGCCATTTTGTTGCGAAGTGTACGGGCAAGTGAGACGAAAGATCGTGCCGTGTGTGGCGAGAAGGTTGCGGATCGCAAGGTTATCGAACTCCTTCCCGTTGTCTGTTTGCAACGCATGAATGGGACGTCCAAACTGCGTGGAGACATAGGAGTAGAAGGCGCTGAGAGTGGCAACGGAGTCCGACTTTTGCCGCAACGGGAAGGTCCACACATAGTGCGAAAAATCATCAAGTATAACAAGGTAATAAAGATAGCCCGTGTTACTTGCAACAGGAGAGGTCCAGACATAACTATGAATTAACTCAAACGGGTATGATGCGACATGCGAGGAGTTGCTAAAAGGAAGACGAACATGTTTGCCGAGGCGACAAGCATGACAAGTGTGATCGTCGATCTTATTACACGTGAATGAAAAACTCCAAAGAATATGAAGAAGAGTGGCGGTGTTGGGATGACCGAGACGAGCGTGCCAAAGGTCCACTCCGGCGAAAAGCGCCATGGGTGCAGCAACGGATGAGGTAGGTGAGTGGACCGGGTAGAGCTCGTCGGGGCTGTCACATCGGTGGAGCACCATCCGGGTACGGGCATCCTTGACAGAAAAGCCAAACATGTCAAATTTAACGGTAACAGGATTTTCACGTGTAAGAGAACGAACAGAAACAAGATCTTTAATGATGTCAGGAGAAACAAGCACATTAGAAAGATATAATGGCATGGAGTTAGAAGGAAAAGCAGCATGGCCGACATGAGTAATGGGCATGGAAAAACCATCACCCACGGTAATGCGAGCAGCAGTGTGAACGGGGTGAGCGGCAAGAAGGTTACCAGGGTTGGTGGCCATGTGAGCCGTGGCTCCGGTGTCCATATACCAGTCGCCACCGCCAGTGTACTGCTACGGCGTGGGGGCGGTGTGGAGAGCCGCTAGGAGCGCGGGATCCCAAGGTGCCGGCGGGAGGGCCGGGGCGGACGGCGTCGGCTGAGGCGGTGGCGCCACATACCCATAGCCCGAGGGGCCGTAGAGCGGCGCGGGCTAGTACACCTGAGGGGCCGCGTACAGGGCCTGATGAGGGGTCGGGCGGGCGCCAAAGGAGCCGGGGACGGGGGCACGCGGTATAGGCATGGAATACGCGTGCACAACCCCCGTCCAAGGGTTCTGGCCAGCCTACCAGGGCGCCGACGGTAGCTGGTGCTGCGGCTGGCGGGGCGCCCCGCCGTGGGCAGCCGGCTGCTGCTGCTTGCGGCCACCTCGGCCGCGACGCCCGCCCCGGCGCTACTGCTGCTTGGCGGGGGGCGGAGGGGCCTGCGGCGGCACCGGGTAGGGATACTTGGGCGGCGGTGGCGCCTGGAAGGGGCCCGGGGTGGGTCGCGGCGGTGGGGCCGGGGAGGTAGGCGGCGCACCGCCACGGGTACCGGCGGTGAGGGCCGTGTGGGTGGCCCGGGTGCGCGACATCCGCATCCGCCGCTCCTCCAGCTTCAGGTACACGACGATCTTGGGAAAGGTCAGGTTGGTGATGAGGGGGATGTTGGAGGCGGCGTTCCCGAAGTCATCGTTCAGGCCGGCGATGAGGGTGCTGAGGAGAAGCTCATCAGAGACCTTCTCGCCGAGGTCACGGAGCTCGTCAACAAGCTTCTTGAGGCACATGCAATAATCGCCAACAGACGACTCAAGCTGCTGGCACCCAAAAAACTCGTCGTGCAAGAAGACCTTGCGTTGGAGCGCGTTGTCGGTGAAGAGGCCGTTGAGCTTGTTCCAAACGGCGTGAGCGTCATCGTCGGCGGAGACCACCGTGTGGAAGAGGTCCTTCGAGATGGTGGTGTAGAACCAACAGATGAGAGTGGCGTCGATGGCCGTCCACTCCTCGTCGTCCTCCATGAAGCGGGAGTCCACGGAGCCATCGATGTGATCCCGGAGATTGTACTCACGGAACACGAGGGAGAAGTACATCTTCCAGGCATAGTACGTGGAGGTGAGGTGGTCGAGGACGACGGGAACCCGGGCGAGGATGTTGAGGTCGCGGATGACGACGGGATCGGGACCTTCGAACGGGTTGGTGCGGCGGCTGCGGGTGGTACCGGTGGAACCGGGGGAGGCCATGGCCTAGAGGGGTGGTGCGGCGACGCGTGGGCGGCGGCGCGGCAGGGAAGAAAGCGGCGCGGCTTGGGGGCGGCGCAGCGGGGGCGGGCGGAAGCGCGGGCGGCGGCGGCACGAGGTGGCGGCGGCGGCGATGGGATCGCGGCGGCGGCAGTGGCACGGGTTAGGGTTAGGATCGCAGGTATGATACCATGTTGGAAACGATTGTTTTGGCAATGCTTCACGATGTATTGATCGGTGCAAAGTACACGTATATATGGAGTACAAAGTGGGCACAACCTCAACTATACAAAGACTAGGAGGTGGGCCAGACTATACAATATACATGCACAAACCATATATTCAACACTTTGCATAAGTTTTTTTTAAAAAAAATAGGTGATCTGCTAGATGAGCAAACATCATTTCCCTAAATTTTTTAAAGGAAATGGGATAGGGAGAATTTGTTTTCTTTTGGAAACAGGATAGGGAGAAATTTTTGGAGTTTTAAGATAGGGGATCTCCTTTGCCCAAACAGCCCATGAACCATCAAGTGGTTCATGAACCAAGCATTTCTTTTTTTGGCGAAATTCATGAACCAAGCATTCGGAACACATGAATATTGTAGACTGTGTTATATCTACCGGCTGGCAGCAGTTTTGGCCACTACTTTTGTAGAAGTAGTTAATCATCCAATCTTTCACCTTGAGTTTAATTTCCCAGTTTGGATAATTACCGGTTAAAGAAGTCGCAGTAAATTACTGGATGTGATCAATTTGTGGCCAAAAGAAGGCGCCACATGTCGGCACTGGTAAAACGCAGTCCCTGCTCTCAAGTCTCAACCTTTGAAGAAATTGAAGATCCACAATGGATTTGGTCAATTCGTGATGAAAATTGTACACCACAGGTCAGCCATACTCGTTACCAGTCAACACCTACCCCTGCTCAAGTGCTCACTGCTCAGCTGAGCTGAGCTTCACCTTCAGCTCCCCAACGCCACCACTCCCTCGGTCTGAGCCTCCAAGAGCACGTCTTCACCACTCCCTCGCCATAAAGAAACCCGAATGCCGAGCTCCTTTCCACTACTCAACTCCATCTCCAGAGTCGCTCGCACGTGACGCGAGCGCGCGGCCCCATGCCCGCCCCCTAGCCCGCGCCGCGATCCCCCATCGCGCTCCTCCGTCAAGGGATCCGGCGAGGACCGATGCTGGAGGAGGAGCACGGGGCCATGGAGGCGGACGGCGGCGGGTGGGCGGAGGCGGCGCTGGAGCCGGTGCGGTGGGTGCGGATGCTGTGCCGGGAGCTGGGCGCGACGTTCGTGGCCGGGGTGGTGCTGGTGTACGGCCTCAACCAGGGCTTCGCCGGCTCCTTCTTCCGGGTGGCGTCCGACTACTACTGGAAGGACGTGCAGCGGGTGCAGCCGGCCACCGTGCAGTTCCTCTCCATCTTCTTCCACGTCCCCTGGGTCCTCAAGCCCCTCTGGGGGGTCATGACCGACGTCCTCCCCGTCCGCGGCTACCGCCGCCGGCCCTACTTCGTCTTCTCAGGTCAGTCATCCATGAATGATGAATCCATCCACCTCTCCCGACTCATGGATGAGACTCCACATTTGCTTTAGCCTGTATAGATACATGTTGTTACTTGCCGGAGCCCGGAGGTACAGAATTTGTTGTAGTGGGTAATGGCATGCTAATTGTGTTCTTGGTGGAGGGTCTTTTGAACACTGCTGTCGTCTTAACTGAAAACAAGTGCACGCCGACCCCGTTTGAGGTCGAGAGCGGTTGGGCAGCTTATAGTATATGACGGAATTGTGAATGAAATTGTGTTAGCTCAGCTGCGACGTGGAGTAGGTTCAGATAGTTGAGTATGCCTGCATTTTTCTTACTATTGCTGGCTTGATCTGAGTCAGTAGGTGCATGTTTTGGAACAAGCTGTTGATTTGCCCTCACTGTGGGGGCATAGACTAGACTGTTTGGTATATATCGCTGTCAGCCTCTTAGTTAATTCATGGTGGCGGCATGTCGGTACATGATTTGCATTGTTTCTAGGCACTTGTGCCAGGATGGTCCAATAGTAGAAACATTTACATAAATTTATTTATTTTTAAAGATATATTTTTTTACTGAAGGGGAGCCTTGGCGCAGTGGTAAAGCTGCTGCCTTGTGACCATGAGGTCATGGGTTCAAGTCCTGGAAACAGCCTCTTACAGAAATGTAGGGAAAGGCTGCGTACTATAGACCCAAAGTGGTCGGACCCTTCCCTGGACCCTGCGCAAGCGGGAGCTACATGCACCAGGTTGCCCTTTATATATTTTTTTACTACACTGTATACATGCTATGGAGAAATTTCAGGTCCATGGACCACCCTGTCCACCCCGTAGCTACGCCACTGTCTACAACTTGGGACACCTTGCAACTATTCGTCTGTGCAATGGTATCACATTTGATTTTATTTATTATCCACTAATAAGGACCGATTATATTACAAAAGCCGATGATGCGGGTTAAAATGTCTGAGGACAAAACAACACATGCTAAGAATTGTTACAGAAAATACAAAAAATAGCACTAAATTTAGTGGTCCATTATTAAGTATCAGCAAGAACCATTGGAAATATGCATCACATTTGTTTTTTAATACTAGTAGATAAGAAAGTGTCCTAAACCATATGCTGTGAGATACGAGGAGCTCATGTAAGGCACTTCCACGCCAGAGATATTCGGGGTGTTCTATGACACTGTTAGCCTGACACAAGTCAAATAACCCGAAGTTGCATAGCTGTTATGATAATAAACTGGCAGAACTGGTAATTCTGACTTTTCCACCAAACAATCTACATGCATTATTAGAAGTTCCGCATCTGTTATTGTTCCAAATTGCATAGAAGTATCGTAAGTCCTAACATTTCAATGCTCTTACAAGGGGTTGCTGTCCAGTAACCTCTGTTGTGTCCTTTACTTACAAGTGCTTATGAGCGTTCATCATTGATATTTGCCACAAGCCCACAATTATAGACGTGATTGAAAAATGCGCCCTTTTTTGTGGTTGTAGGAATGCTTGGAATGTTTTCAACTGCTATTCTTGCCAGTGTCGGACTATCAGTGACTTCTGCAGTAGTTTGCTTCGTGGGAATCTCCACAGCAGTTGCCATTGCTGATGTTACAATAGATGCATGCATTGCAAAGAACAGTATTGACAAGCCAGCATTGGCCCCAGATATGCAGAGCCTTTGTGCATTCTCGTCGTCGCTAGGTGCACTTATTGGGTATGCTTCAAGTGGCATGTTTGTCCACCATCTAGGAGCACAGGTAAACTACGGTCCAAATTCTTGAAGCTTATTTAATTGTTAGTTTCATTTTCTACGGTAATGCTATCTGGCTGACGTTCCCTGGGAAGGGGATGGCAAAGGAACGCTCTTTGCTGGCAGTTTTAGTTGTGACGCGAGATCAAACGATGAGAGTTTTTGCTCAAAATTTCCTTCTTCCCAGAAACTGCCATGCTGTTCTGATGAAACTGCCAACCCCCACACAACTAAAACTGCCATCTACACAAATGCCACCCCCTCCCAGCGAACGTTCGCCAGGTAAGAGGGTCTCATTTTTTATGCTGCTTGACTGAGAAACTAAATTTTGCATGCATTCTGATTGAATGTAGGGTGCATTAGGTGTGATGGCTTTACCTCCTACTATGTTGGTTTTCCTAGGATTTTACATATATGAGCTGAAAATGTATCAGCATAACATGAAAGAGAAGGTACGTTGATCAGCAATCTTATTCCACCTCTGCTTCTTTTGCTCCAAACTCATTATTTTTTTTTCTTGATGTCTGTATGTGAGTGAACAGGATAGTCTATCATTCTATATCTAACACCATCTCATGTTAACTGGCTTGGCCAAGCTGGGTGCATTTATAGTTTTATACATTATTCTCCTGGAATTGTACCATATTAGCAAATTTAAGTTAATATGAACCTGATGTTTAAGTGACTGGAAATCTTCAGATATCTTGGTTGAAGAAAATTATACCTTTCTCAAATGAATTATAACTGAACCTAGACAGCAAGCTGAGGAAAGTGTACTTGCACTGTTGCACATGTAGTAGAAAATAAGAATCTAATGATGAAAGGAACTGCGCAACTTCCAATATTTTTGCTTCTTACTGAAATGCTAATCAAATGCAGGTTTTGAACAAGGTTACTGTGGCAGTTAAAGGGATGGTTCAGACAATAAAGTATCCAGTAGTGTGGAAACCATCTCTTTACATGTTCCTTTCACTGGCCCTCAGTATCAGCACTCACGAGGGGCAGTTCTACTGGTACACTAACAGGGAACCGCCTAATCCTGGATTTTCACAGGTAGAACTTTTGCTTATGATCTGCTTAATGATATTGCTTACTACTAGGCTTGTTAAACGAAACAAAGGAAGTCTTGATAAAATGATCTGCGTCTTAGTGGCTCAGCCCACCGGATCGCCACTCTGCATGAGCCAGATATACATGCTGCAGGTCCCTTTTGGGACATCCAATAAAATTGGAACAATACAGGGAAGATTAGCAATGCCCCGCACAAAGATATACGTACTGTATAGATGTTTCGGACAATTAACTTTGCAATTGATATTAGATAGAATGTTTCTTCAGTGCATGCATGTTTGTAGCTACTGCAGTCTAAAATTTCCTCTTACCTTTCTTCAGAATATGGATTAACTAAAAGTCAGTTTGTCAATATTTTCCAAATTTTAGGTTGATGAAGGAAGTAGCTTAGTCATCGATTATCTAAAAAGTTATCTTACTCATCTAGGTAAAGCAGGTGCGCATTAAATTTTGGAAAATTAAAGCAATACCAATGGAATTTGATTTGTCTTTTGTCACAGTGACGTTGAGTGGATCACAACACAGTGGCCCTGGAATTTAAAATATTTCTGCTCCAAGAATATTGTTACAAAAAATATAGCATGCAATAATAAATTCCTTGCTTGGCATCTTCCACCTCATGACATCTTCCATCTCATTAGTCTTTTCTCTTTTGTTCCAATGAATGAATTGGAATCAGGGTGGGGCCGTGGATAAGAAAATTCACTTCTTATATTTTATCGCCACTATTTTCTATCCAAAGGATATGGTATATTCATCAATAAAATACTAGAAGTGCCTGAGCGGCAAAATTACGAAATGATGGAAAGAAAATACAGAAGACTGAGGTCTTACGCATCGATCACTCTCAGACAACTGAATATAACACAATCAAAATCTATCAGAAAGGTGACCTAGATAAAAGGTGCCTACCTTCAAATCTTGGAATCTAGGATGCAGCCATGCATTTCCTGATCCCTCAATCTTGCTTGTTCCACAATGATGTCCCCATTGTCCCCAAAAGATTCCTTACTAAGATAAAGTGCATCATTCCAACAACACAAAATATCTTCAGCTCTTAAACGGTAGCGCATAGTCTTCAAGCATTGCCTCTAAGGCTCTAATGATGTACTCCCTCCGTTCACAAATATAAGATGTTTTGGATATTTCAATATGGGCTACATATGGGCTGAAACGAGTGAACAATCACACTAAAACGTGTCTATATACTGAGTACATCCGATTCAGAAAAAAGTTCAAACATCTTATATTTGTGAATTGTGAACTGAGGGAGCAGTAAACTTTATGGGGCATGTTTGGATTGGAATGCTGGAGCTTCAGAGTGAGCAGTTGAGTTACAGGAAACCAGTCGTTCCAAACTGGGCTAAAGGTTTATGTCTTTACACAATTGAAAACAAGGCAGCACATTGAGTTATATATGGTTGGCCGAGAGTATTGATCAGCTGGTGTTCATCTCCATGCATGCAGGAATTTGTGGGGATGGTGCACGCCGTCGGCGCGGTCGCGTCCATGGTGGGCGTCCTGATCTACCACAAGAACCTCAAGGACTACCCGTTCCGGAGCATCCTCTTCTTCGCCCAGCTCCTGCACGGCGCCTCCGGCCTCCTCGACCTCACCTTCGTGCTCCGGTGGAACCTCGCGCTCGGCGTCCCGGACGCGGTCTTCGTCACCCTGGAGGAGTGCGTCTCCCGGGTCGTCGGCCGCGTCCGGCTGATGCCGATGATGGTCCTGAGCACCAAGCTCTGCCCGCCGGGCGCCGAGGGCACCTTCTTCGCGCTGCTCATGTGCATCGACAGCCTCGGCATGCTGGTCGCCAAGACCGGCGGCGCCTTCGTGCTCCGGGCCCTGCACGTGACGAGGACCGATTTCAGCAACCTCTGGCTCGCCGTCCTGCTCAGGAACCTGCTGAGGCTGTCCGCGCTGGGCGCCATCGTCCTGGTGCCCACCGCGGACCAGACCGACGTGCTGCTCCCGCAGGACCTCCTGAGCTCGGGCTCCCCGGTGGCTGCTGCCGGCGACGAGGAGGAGAGGTTGTTGCAGCTCGGGAAGCTCACTTCTCGCACTGACGACGATGTATGATCCACACAGCCACACAGGTATACTATGTTGCGTGCACACAAGCACAAAGAAAGAAAGAAAGAAAGAAAGGAAGGAAGGAAGGGAAGGGAAAAAAGAAACGAGATATGTTTAGGGATAGCAAAAGGTTCCGTCGGTTGCAATGGAAAAAAGAGACGAAATATGTATGTGGTAACTGTGTGGCAGATTGCAAAAACTACCGCACGCATCACCACCTCACCTACGACTCATTGTTGAACAAGCTAAGGAAAGTACGGTTTTTGACATGTTTTGCCTTTAATATGTTAGCACAGATTTTTTTTTATTTCACCTATCAAACCCGGCACATAAACTTTTCCCGTGGTAAATTCTCCATCACCATCACGATAACTAACGCACCACCAACATGATAACTTTTATATACCACATGTTACATTATGTGTAAGTAGCATGGTCATATAAGCACCGGAGGCGTGATAATTTTGATGAAAGCATCATGGTAACTTTGATCATTGGGGAAGAAATTTGTTGAACCCC
>NC_041389.1:411837600-411873068 GCF_002162155.2 Triticum dicoccoides | reverse complement strand
ATAATTTAGATACAAACATCATGGTATTTTAACCATTGGGGCAGAAAAATGTGAATATATACCCGATAATTTCTGTGTAAATAAATGGTAATATGCGTAGCGCACATCTGATAACTGAGGTAGAAACACCATGGTAACTTGGACCATAGGGAAGAAAATTATTGAAAAGATACTCCAGTAACTTATGTGTAAATAGCACGGTAGTATACCTCCCTCCCGTGGTATTTTTCTGTATAATAGCATGAAAACATGTGCACTGCGATAACTAAACACCATGATAAGTTTTTGACCCACGGTTTTTTTTGCTGAAATATACCCCTGATAAATTTTGTGTAAATAGCAAGGTATTTTAAGCACGACAGGCTTGATAGGTTACCTAGAATCACCATGATAACTTTTTGACCCGGAAAATAGTTGTTCAAAACATCCTTGATAATTTTTTGTGTAAATAACATGATAATACAATCACCCACAACCGATAACTTACATATAAACATCATGGCAACTTTTTACCAAAGGAAAAAAAGTTGTTAAAAACATACACTCGCCTCGCGGGGCCTCTTGGATGAACACAACACATGGCGTGCCACGGGAAAGTCACATGATGTTTAGTATCATGAGGGGCACACGTGCTCGTGAGTTGGCCCCAAAAAACGGTCCGCTTTGACCCGCTATAGGTGTGATAAGTTACGCAAAAACATCATTACCTATGGAAAAAGCTACTGAAACGCACCCAGGTTTTTAGGTGTGGTACCATGATAATATACGAACCGTAGAACCGGTAACTCATGTACAATCCCCCATGATAACTTTGATGGGGGGTTGATGTAAACATACGTTTATAACTTACGTGTTAGTACCACGGTATTTTACGCATCGAGGACATGATAACTCGTGTATAAAACACAATGGTAACTTTGAAAGGGGGTGTAGTTGTTTAAACACGATACTTGGTAAGTTCCATGTAAATAACACGGTAACTTACACAACATAGGCCTGATAACTTGCATACGAATACCATGGTAACTTTGACCCGAGGAGAAATCATGGTAATTTTCTGTAATAACATGATTGTAAAGAAAAATGGTCAAAAGGAGTAGTTTTCTTTAGTTGAGCAACAAATCCCTAAGGGTGAGTTGGTTGTGGTGGTGCCCTTTAATGCCGTGGATTTGTGGGTTCGAATCCCACATGCGCAATTTTTTTATCACGTGGGAGACGTGAAGAAGTGGCAGTTTTCCCAGGGGGTGGGTGCGCGAGATGTGCGGGAAAAGCGGGTATCTCGGGCGAGCCTACAGGGTCGTTCGGGAGGAGGGATCGAAGAAAGGGGGGTCGTTCTGTACTTAGAGGGAAGGAATGAGGTGTGTGTGGTCGTTTTAGCTATGTGGCACACGTATGCCAAATATCGCAGTTATTTTGCTGCATCACCGAGATACACTATCACTCCCAATTCATGAAATCATAAGCAATTTGTGACATCATGAACATTATTTTAAACTCGTGAACATATTTGAAATCATGAACATTTTTCAAATTCATGAACACTTTTACAATTTTTCAAAAAAAAAAACTAAAATCAAGAACAATTTTTGAATTCATGAACCTTTTATACTATCTGTAAACATTTTAAAAAACTGTGAACATTTTTTTAATCGGTGATCATTTCTAGAATTAACGAACATTTTTTGGAAATTTGTGAAACAACTTTTGAAATTCATGAACATTTCTTTGATTTAATGAATATTCTTTTTATTTAACAAACATTTTGTGAAATGCATGATCATTTTCTGTATCAGCGGACGTTTTATGAATGAGAAAACTATTTTGTAAGTCATGAACAATTTTTGAATTTTTGGATATTTTTCCATTAATGAATATTTTTAGAATTGGTGAAATTTTGTTGAATTACATTAGCATTTTTAATACACGTTCTTTTTTAGAAACCATGAATATTTTTTGATTTCCCTAACATTTTTTTTTAAAATTTCAAACATTTTTTGAATATGCAAACTTTTTTACAAAATTACGATCATTTTTGAATCCATAAACATTTTATGATTTATTAAGCATTTTATTTCAAGATTCCCATTTTTAAAATTATCGGAACTTTTTTGAAGTCCAAAATAACTTAAAGTAGAAAAAAAGGAAAAGAAAAAGAAAAAGAAAAAAAAGGAAAAATGAAAATAGAAAAACAAGCCACCGTGACATAGGCCATCCCAAACAGGCGTACTTCATCTTCTCCACTCAGGTGCCGGCCCAGGTGGGAATTTTCCCTGTGTAAACGTTTTTATCACTTATACGTGGTATTGGTGGGTGATATTTTACAACTTCGGGGACAATTTCCGTGATGTACCACCAGAAGCAATAACTCCTTTATTATTAGGTATAAATATAGATATAGTAATATTTATCCACTACCCAATACCGCTGCACAAAGTAGTATGTTTCTTTCCAATATGGAACATTTTTTGTGGAAATTAGGGTAGCTTATTCGGTGGCAAAATGGCATCATTGTTGGACCGCGGCCTTGAAGGGAAAATCTTATTGAGGTGATATATGATCATATTTTATTATTTAGCTGTAACAACTCAGTCCTAATAAGTTATCCAACTCTCTGTTATCAGTCCCTGGATCAATAGCTAAAATGCAATACACAGACATGGAGTATCAGACACTGAGCTCAAATGCACCCTTGCAAATAGTAAAATAAAAAAATAGTAAAATGAATTAAAAACTTCTGAATTTTTTGTGGTAAACTTTGACAAATGTTCTCTATGCTTGCCAAATTTGAGGACGAATGACATTCGTGGAAGCGTGAAAAAATCGATGCTCCAAAAATGCAATTTTTTAGAACATTTTGGAGTATTGTTTTTTTTGCCAGAATTTCCACGAATGTCATTTCGTGCTCAAATTTTGCAGCCAGACAAAGCACTTGTCAAAATTTACCCAAAAAATTTAGATTTTCTTTAATTTGTTTACTATTTTTTTTACGATTTTACTGTTCAGAACGGTGCATTTGAGCTCGAGATCAGAATAGGACTTTCGACAATACATGATGAAATACAAAGGAATACAATATTATCTTTGGGCGTCCATCCACTCATAGGCAGAAGTTGAGCGCGGACATCATAACCCTAATTCGTAATCCTTACTCATCCTATATAAATCCTGCAAAATGATACATTCTAATGATAAGGGTCAATACATTGAATGTATTGGCAAGTCACACCCAAGGTATTATAACAGGCCTAACATCTACA
This sequence comes from Triticum dicoccoides, assembly GCF_002162155.2. Taxonomy (NCBI): domain Eukaryota; kingdom Viridiplantae; phylum Streptophyta; class Magnoliopsida; order Poales; family Poaceae; genus Triticum; species Triticum dicoccoides. The sequence continues at coordinate 411,869,811 of NC_041389.1, read as the reverse complement.
TGTAGGGTGGTGGCATTGTGGAAAGCTCTAATTTTCATTTTGCATAAAGCATTTTACTCCTACTTACTAGTCAAGTCTCGTTCATCTTTAGTTGATCTACTGTCAAATTGGACCGCCTCCAACTTAACCCACCCATGAGATCCTCCAAGGATCATAGATTTTATGGTTGTTGCCATGAGAGCCCCAGGGACATCGTGATTTTACTTAAGCCCATTTCATTATTAGTCATGTTGAGGTGATACAATCTTCTAGAGGTTCCAAGTTCAGTTGCTCAAAGTTTTCCATAACCTAGAACATGACTAATCGACTACTTTAACACTAATCAGAGATTTGTGTAGTTTGCCTTCATAACCTACTCAAACGTCTTGCAAATAAACTCTAGTGTAGAGTAGCCATGAAAGACCGAGACAAGACCTTTCAGAGGCAGTAGCTTGTGCCACCTTGATGGACCCATTCCAAACTACTTTCATCTACATTTGCTATCTACCGGGCTAGGTTTTCCACAACTTGTCAAGAAAAAACCCATAATGTCATGTGGTTACACATGAAAGCACTATATATGGAACTTTGACAACCCTTTTGAGCCTCGGCGGCATTCCCCCACACACCCAGAGTATCCCTAGGGTTCCATCACTTGCCGATTGGTCTCATAACCAATCCGCCTAGATGATTCATTAGTTAAGCATTAGTACTGTATAGCGCTCTATGACACAATACAAGAAAGTTGTTACTTTAGTCATTGCTTAACTCTCTCACAACTCACACGAGTCACTCCCATCCAATCCACCTCTACCATAGTAATGCCAAGCAAGCAACATGCAAAAGATACCTAATATGGTGGTAAGGAATTTTCAGGATCAAGCTGAGCATGTGGCTATCCTATGTTGGGTTCACAACATAGCATAGTATTCCTACACACGTGTATCTACATGCCTGGTATCGATCAAGCTCTTCACTCTCACAATCTTGGTAATGTTATTGTTCATTCTTCGATCAATCTAATGTATCAGAAGAGTTCCCATAAACAAATATTCCACACAGGAAAAACAATAACAAACAACAGTACTAGGTTGGGTGTATGGTTTAGGTTCATGTAGGGGTTTTGAGATTATTGGTGAAGGCTTTAACTCGAAAGAGTCAATGGGAAGAGGTTCACTTTATGACTGAATATGCAAAAAGAACCATTGCATTTGGATGTGTGGTTTACAAGTTAGGATAAAAGGAGGTTCATATTCAAATTTGAATTCCTCATAAAAAATCGAATCTGAATTACCTTAAAAATACAAATAGTTTTAAAGGGTAGAGATCAACATTTGAATCAATGTACAAAAAGATTCAACTTAAAATTCAAATGGGTTTGAAAGTTGTGATTCAAACAAGGTTTCAATTCAAATTTAAATTAAGTCAAACTTGACAGGTTAGTTTTGGTTCCAAAATAGTTCAAATAGGTTGTGGTCATTATATGAATCAATTTGCATAAAGATTCATTTGATTTTGAATTTTAGGTTCAAAGGAGGTTGGAATTTAAATTGAAATAAATTGGATTTGGAAAATTCAAACTTGGGTCATAAGATTCCATTAGGTTATTGTGATCCTTTGGAATGCAAAGCAAAAAAAGAATCAACTCATTTAAATGAGTGGTTTTATGACTTGGTGAAATTGCCCTCTATAATTTATAAATATGCGTTCGAAATGTCAAGCGACGATTTATTTCTCGGGGGCTGGGCCTATAGCAGACCAACACCTAGAGCGAAGCACAAAGCAAAAACTTGTCGCAACCTGGCAAGGTCTAGGGGTCGTCTACGGGCTTTTCCCATACTATAGTTAGTATGGGCTGGCCCGAATAGCCTGAGAGCCTTCATGGTTGGGCCAACCAGCTAGAGTGCCTAGTTCGGGTATGACGAGCACCATGGGAGTCGGATTACCCAAGGGGCAAAGCCGCGAAGATGCAAGTCATGAAGCCGTGGAGCCACGAAGTTGTAGGCCGCACACACGAAGGTTGAAAAGCCCTGAATTTGTGTGTTCCAGAGACGTGAGGCCGTGGAACCTTGGAGGATGCAATCTTAGAGGCCGCATACCTGGCAAGCCCAAAGATTTCTGAAAGTTGGCCCTAGAGGCCGGACTGCACCTATCAGTGATACAGAAGGAGCCCACCTAGGTTTCGTTCCAGAAGACGCAAGACTCCAAACTCCAGACATGCTCAAGAACTACTGGCGATACAATACACCGGGGGTGGCCCATCAACCAGGATGAAGGAAATATGCCCTAGAGGCAATAATAAAGTTGTTATTTTATATTTCCTTATATCATGATAAATGTTTATTATTCATGCTAGAATTGTATTAACCGGAAACTTGATACATGTGTGGATACATCGACAAAACACCATGTCCCTAATAAGCCTCTACTAAACTAGCTCGTTAATCAAAGATGGTTAAGTTTCCTAACCATAGACATGTGTTGTCATTTGATGAACCGAATCACATCATTAGGAGAATGATGTGATGGACATGACCCATCCGTTAGCTTAGCATATTGATCGTTCAGTTTTATTGCTATTGCTTTCTTCATGTCAAATACGTATTCCTTCGACTATGAGATTATGCAACTCCCGGATACCAGAGGAATACCTTGTGTGCTATAAAACGTCACAACATAACTGGGTGATTATGAATATGCACTAAAGGTATCTCCGAAGGTGTTTGTTGGGTTGGCATAGATCGAGACTAGGATTCGTCACTCCAAGTATCGGAGAGGTATCTCTGGGCCCTCTCGGTTATACACATCATAAGAAGCCTTGCAAGCAGAGTGACTAATGAGTTAGTTGCAAGATGATGTATTACGAAACAATTAAAGAGACTTGTTGTTAACGAGATTGAACTAGGTATGAAGATACCGACGATTGAATCTCGGGCAAGTAACATCCGATGACAAAGGGAATGACGTGTGTTGTCATAACGGTTCGACCGATAAAGATCTTTGTAGAATATGTAGGAACCAATATGAGCATCTAGGTTACGCTATGGTTATTTACCGGAGAGGTGTCTCGGTCATGTCTACATAGTTCTCGAACCCGTAGGGTCCGCACGCTTAACGTTCGATGACGATTTTGTATTATATGAGTTATGTGATTTGGTGACCGAATGTTGTTCAGAGTCCCGGATGAAATCATGGATATGACGAGGAGTCTTGAAATGGTCGAGAGGTAAAGATTGATATAAAGGACGATGGTATTCGGACACCGGAAGTGTTTCGGGATGCACCGGGTACTTATTGGGTCACCGAAAGGGGTTCCGGACACCCCCGACAAAAGATATGGGCCTTATGGGCCAAGAGAGGAAACACACCAGCCAGAAAGGATTCCTCAAAAAAAAACAGCCACAAAGGGGCTGGTGCGCCCCCCATATGGGCTGGACAAATTGAAGAAGGAAAAGGGAAGAAGGAAAGGAAAAGTTACTCAAAAAAAAGGAAAGGAAAAAGGGAATAGGATTCCCCCTTCCCCCTCTTCCCTTCCTACTCTGAATAGGAATAGGAAAGGGGGAGGCCGAATTGGGAGGACACCAAGTAGGATTCCTCCTACTTGGGGCGCCCCCTTGGCAGCCGTGTGTGTGTGTGTGGGGGGGGGGGGCGCTAGAACACACACCAACAGTTGTTAGCCGTGTGCGGCATCCCCTCCACAGTTTACGCCTCCGGTCATATCTTCGTAGTGCTTAGGCGAAGCTCTGCGTGGATCACTTCACCATCACTGTCACCATGCCATCATGCTAATGAAACTCTCCCTCGACACTTTGCTGGATCAAGAGTTCGAGGGACGTCATCGAGCTGAACATGTGCAGAACTCGGAGGTGCCGTACGTTCGGTGCTTGATCGGTCATAACAAGAAGAAACTCGACTACATCAACCGTGTTGTCAAACGCTTCCACTTTCGGTCTACGAGGGTACATGGACACACTCTCCCCCTCTCGTTGCTATGCATCTCCTAGATAGATCTTACGTGAGCGTAGGATTTTTTTTGAAATTGCATGCTACGTTGCCCAATAGTGGCATCCGAGCCAGGTCTATGCGTAGATGATATGCACGAGTAGAACACAAAGAGTTGTGGGTGGTGATAGTCATACTGCTTACCACCAATATCTTATTTTGATTCGGCGGTATTGTTGGATGAAGCGGCCCGGACCAACCTGACATGACCACGTTCATGAGACAGGTTCCACCAACAGACATGCAACTAGTTTTGCATAAAGGTGGCTGGCGGGTGTCTGTTTCTCCAACTTTAGTTGAATCCAATTTGACTGCGGTCGGTCCTTGTTGAAGGTTAAAACAACAAACTTGACGAAACACCGTTGTGGTTTTGATGTGTAGCTAAGAACGGTTCTTACTAGAAGCCCGTAGCAGCCACGTAAAACTTGCAACAACAAAGTAGAGGATGTCTAACTTGTTTTTGCGGGGCATGTTGTGATGTGATATGGTCAAGACATGATGTGATATAAGTTGTTGTATGATATGATCATGTTTTGTAGAAGTTATCCGCAACTGGCAAGAGCCTTATGGTTGTCGCTTTATTATATGAAATGCAAACGCCATGTAATTGCTTTACTTTATCACTATGCATTAGCGATAGTTGTAGAAGCAATAGTTGGCAAGACGGCCACGATGCTACAATGAAGATCAAGGTGTCAGGCCGGTGACAATGGAGATCATGACGGTGCTTTGGAGATGGAGATAAAAGGCACAAGATGATGATGGCCATATCATGTCACATATTTTGATTGCATGTGATGTTTATCTTTTATGCATCTTATTTTGCTTAGTACGGCGGTAGATTTATAAGATGATCCCTTACTAAAATTTCAAGGTATAAGTGTTCTCCCTGAGTATGCACCATTGCGACAGTTCGTCGTGCCGAGACACCACGTGATGATCGGGTGTGATAAGCTCTACATTCACATACAACGGGTGCAAGACAGTTTTGCACATGCGGAATACTCGGGTTAAACTGGACGAGCCTAGCATGTACAGACATGGCCTCAGAACACTGGAGACCGAAAGGTCGAGCGTGAATCATATGGTAGATATGATCAACATAGAGATGTTCACCATTGAAAATAACTCCATCTCACGTGATGATCAGACATGGTTTAGTTGATTTGGATCATGTGATCATTTAGATGACTTGAGGGATGTCTACCTAAGAGGGAGTTCTTAAGTAATTTGATTAATTGAACTTTAATTTATCATGAACTTAGTCCTGATAGTGTTTGCAATCTGTCTTGTAGATCAATAGCTCGCGATATAGCTCCTATATGTTTTTGATATGTTCCTAGAGAAAAGTTGAAAGATGATAGTAGCAATGATACAGACCGGGTCCATGATCTGAGGGTTATCCTCATTGCTGCACGGAAGAATTATGTCCTTGATGCACCACTAGGTGACAAATCTATTGTAGGAGCTGATGCAGACGTTATGAACGTATGACAAGCTCAATATGATGACTACATGATAGTTTAGTGCACCATGCTTTACGGCTTAGAACCGGGACCTCAAAAACGTTTTGAACGCCACACAATATATGAGATGTTCGAAGAGCTGAAATTGGTATTTCAGACTCATGCCCGTGTCGGGAGGTATGAGACCTCTAAGAACTAATTTGCCTACAAGATGGAGGAGAATAGCTCAACCAGTGAGCATGTGCTCAGAATATCTGGGTACTACAATTGCTTGAATCAAGTGGGAGTTAATCTTCCAGATAAGATAGTGATTGACAGAGTTCTCTAGTCACTATCACCAAGTTACTAGAACTTCGTGATGAACTATAATATGCAAGGGATGACGAAAACGATTCCCAAGATCTTTGCGATACTAAAATCGGCGAAGGTAGAAATCAAGAAATAAAATCAAGTGTTGATGATTAACAAGACCACTAGTTTCAAGAAAGAGGGCAAAGGGAAAGAAAGGGAACTTCAAGAAAGATGGCAAGCAAGTTGCCGCTCCCATGAAGAAGCCCAAAGTTGGACCCAAGCCTGAAACTGAGTGCTTCTATTGCAAAGGGAATGGTCACTGGAAGCAGAACTGCCCCAGATACTTGGCGGATAAGAAGGATGGCAAAGTAAACAAAGGTATATTTGATATACATGTTATTGATGTGTACTTTACTAGTGTTCGTAGAAACCACTAGGTATTTGATATCGGTTTAGTTGCTAAGATTAGCAACTCAAAACAAGAGTTGCAGAATGAACAAAGACTAGTTAAGGACAAGGTGACTATGTGTGTTGGAAGTGATTCCAAGGTTGATACGATCACCATCGCACACTCCCTCTACATTCAGGATTAATGTTGAACCTAAATAAATGTTATTTGGTGTTTGCATTGAGCATGAATATGATTGGATCATGTTTATTTCAACGGTTATTCATTTAAATCAGAGAATAATTGTTGTTCTGTTTAAATGAATAAAACCTTCTATGGTCATGCACTCAATTTGAATGGTTTGTTGAATCTCGATCGTAGTGATACACATATTCATAATATTGCTACCAAAAGATGCAAAGTTGATAATGATAGTGCAACATATTTGTGGCACTGCCATTTAGGTCATATTGGTGTAAAGTGCACGAAGAAACTCCATGCAGATGGGCTTTTGTAATCACTTGATTATGAATCATTTGATACTTGCGAACCATGCCTCATGAGAAAGATGACTAAAACTCCGTTCTCCGGAACAATGGAGCGAGCTAATGACTTATTGGAAATAATACATAACAATGTATGCGGTCCGATGAGTGTTGAGGCTCGCGGTGGGTATCATTATTTTCTGACCTTCATAGATGATTTAAGTAGATATGGGTATATCTACTTGATGAAACACAAGTGTGAAACATTTGAAAAGTTCAAAGAATTTCAAAGTGAAGTGGAGAATCATCGTGGCAAGAAAATAAAGTTTCTACGATATGATCGAGGAGGTGAATATTTTAGTTATGAGTTTGGCCTTTATTTAAAACAATGTGGAATAGTTTCACAACTCACACCACTTGTAACACTAGAGCGTAATGGTGTGTCCGAACATCGTAACCGTACTTTATTAGGTATGGTGCGATCTATGATGTCTCTTACCGATTTAGCACTATTGTTTTGGGGTTATACATTAGAGACAGCCACATTCACTTTAAATAGGGCACCATCTGAATTCGTTGAGATGACACCGTATGAACTGTGGTTTGGCAAGAAACTTAAGCTGTTGTTTCTTAAAGTTCGGGGTTGCGATGCTTATGTGAAAAAGCTTCAGCCTGATAAGCTCGAACCCAAATCAGAGAAGTGCATCTTCATAGGATACCCAAAAGAAGCTGTTTGGTACACCTTCTATCACAGATCCAAAGGCAAGATCTTTGTTGCTAAGAATGGATCCTTTCTAGAGAAGGAGTTTCTCTCGAAATAAGTGAGTGAGAGGAAATTATAACTTAATGAGGTAATTGTACCTTCTCTCGAATTGGAAAATAGCTCATCACAGAAATTAGTTCCAGTGATGTCTACACCAACTAGAGAGGAATCTAATGATAATTATCATGAAACTTCAGATCAAGTTACTACAGAACATCGTAGGTCAACCAGACAACGTTCTGCACCTGAGTGGTACGGTAATCCTGTTCTGGAAGTCATGTTACTAGACTATGATGAACCAAGGAACTATGAAGAAGAGATGATGAGCCAGATTCTAATAAATGGCTTGAGTCCATGAAATCTGAGATAGGATCCATGTATGAGAACAAAGGATGGACTTTGGTGGACTTGCTCGATTATCGGCAAGCCATTGAGAATAAATGGATCTTCAAGAAGAAGGTTGGCACTGATAGTAATATCACTATCTACAAAGCTTGGCTTGTCACAAAAGGTTTTCGACAAGTTTAGTGTTGACTATGATGAGATTTTCTCAATCGTAGCGATGCTTAAGTCTGACCGAATCATGTTAGCAATTGCCGCATTTTATAATTATAAAATCTGGCAAATGGATGTCAAAACTGCATTCCTTAATGGATTTCTTAAAGAAGAGTTGTATATGATGCAACCAGAAGGTTTTGTCGATCCTAAAGGTGCTAACAAAGTGTGCAAACTCGAGCGATCCATCTATGGACTGGTGCAAGCATCTCGGAGTTGGAATATACACTTTGATAAGGTGATCAAAGCATATGGTTTTATACAGACTTATGGCGAAGCCTGCCTTTACAAGAAAGTGAGTGGGCGCTATGTAGCATTTCTGATAATATATGTGGATGCCATATTGTTCATCAGAAATGATATAGAATTTCTGGATAGCATAAAAGGATACTTGGATAAGATTTTTTCAATGAAAGACCTCAGTGAAGCTACTTACATATTGGGCATCAAGATCTATAGAGATAGATCAAGACGGTTGATAAGATTCTCAATGAGTACATACCTTGAAAATATTTTGAAGTAGTTCAAAATGGAACAGTCAAAGAAGGAGTTCTTGCCTGTGTTGCAAAGGTGTGAAGTTGAGTAAGACTTAAAACCCGACCACGATAGAAAATAGAAAGATAATGAAAGTTATCCCCTATGCCTCAGCCATAGGTTTTATAAAGTATGCTATGCTGTGTACCAGACCTATTGTGTACCTTGCCATGAGTTTGGCAAGGGGGTACGATAGTGATCCAGGAGTGGATCACTGGACAACGGTCAAAGTTATCCTTAGTTACCTAAGAGTACTAAGGAAATATTTATCGGTTATGGAAGTGATAAAGAGTTCGTCGTAAAGAGTTACGTCGATGCAAGCTTTTACACCGATCAAGACAACTCTAAGTCTCCATCTGGATACGTATTGAAAGTGGTAGCAATTAGCTAGAGTAGCTCCATGTAGAGCATTGTAGACATAGAAATTTGGAAAGTACATACAAATCTGAATGTGGTAGACCTGTTGACTAAACTTCTCTCACAAGAAAAACATGATCACACTTTAATACTCTTTGGGTGTTAATCACATAGCGATGTGAACTATATTATTGACTCTAGTAAACCCTTTGGGTGTTGGTCACATGGCGATGTGAACTATGGATGTTAATGACATAAAGATGTGAACTATTGGTGTTAAATCACATGTCGATTTGAACTAGATTGTTGACTCTAGTGCAAGTGGGAGACTGTAGGAAATATGCCCTAGAGGCAATAATAAAGTTGTTATTTTATATTTCCTTATATCATGATAAATTTTTATTATTCATGCTATAATTGTATTAACCAAAAACTTATACATGTGTGGATACATAGACAAAACAATGTGTCCCTAGTAAGCCTCTACTAGACTAGCTCGTTAATCAAAGATGGTTAAGTTTCCTAACCATAGACATGTGTTGTCATTTGATGAATGGGATCACATCATTAGGAGAATGATGTGATGGACATGACCCATCCGTTAGCTTAGCATATGGATCGTTCAGTTTTATTGCTATTGCTTTCTTCATGTCAAATACATATTCCTTCGACTATGAGATAATGCAACTCCCAGATACCGGAGGAATACCTTGTGTGCTATCAAACGTCACAACATAACTGGGTGATTATAAAGATGTACTATAGGTATCTCCTAAGGTGTTTGTTGGGTTGGCATAGATCAAGATTAGAATTTGTCACTCCAATTATCGGAGAGGTATCTCTGGGCCCTCTCGGTTATACACATCATAAGAAGCCTTGCAAGCAAAGTGACTAATGAGTTAGTTGCAAGATGATGTATTACGGAACGAGTAAAGAGACTTGCCATTAACGAGATTGAACTAGGTATGAAGATACCGATGGTCGAATCTTGGGCAAGTAACATACCGATGGCAAAGGGAATAACATATGTTGTCATAATGGTTTGATCGATAAAGATCTACGTAGAATATGTAGGAACCAATATGAGCATCCAGGTTCCGCTACTGGTTATTGACCAGAGAGGTGTCTCGGTCATGTCTACATAGTTCTCAAACCCGTAGGGTCTGCACGCTTAACGTTTGATGACGATTTTGTATTATATGGGTTATGTGATTTGGTGACCGAATGTTGTTCAGAGTCCCAGATGAGATCACGGACATGACGAGGAGTCTTGAAATGGTCGAGAGGTAAAGATTGATATATAGGACGATGGTATTCGGACACCAGAAGTGTTTCGTGATGCACCGGGTATTTACCGGGTCGCCGGAAAGGGTTCCGGGCACCCCCGCAAAAGATATGGGCCTTATGGGCCAAGAGGGGAAACACACAAGCCACAAAGGGGCTGGTGCTATTGGGGAACGTAGCAGAAATTCAAAATTTTCTATGCATCACCAAGATCAATCTATGGAGATTCTAGCAACAAGAGAGGGAGAGGATGAGCATCTTCATACCCTGGAAGATCGCTAAGCGGAAGCGTTACAAGAACGTGGTTATGGAGTCGTACTCACAGCGATTGAAATCGCGAAAGGTCCGATCTAACGCTGAACGGACGGCGCCTCCGTGTTCAACACACGTACAGCCCGTGGACGTCTCCTCCTTCTTGATCTAGCAAGGGGAGAGGAGAAGTTGAGGGAGAACTCCGACATCACGACGGCGTGGTGGTGATGGAGCTCGTGGTTCTCCGGCAGAGCTTCGCTAAGCACTACGGAGGAGGAGGAAGTGTTGGCCCCTCTAGATCCCATCTAGAGGGGGGGGGGGGGGCGGCTAGGAGGGAAAACTTGCCCCCCAAGCAAGGTGGAGGCGCCCCCTTCCCTAGGGTTTCTAAACCCTAGGCGCCTTGGGCCCTTGGGAAGGGGCGCACCAGCCCACTAGGGGCTGGTTCCCTCCCATATTCAGCACATCAAGTCCCCCGGGGCAGGTGGCCCCACCCGGTGGACCCCTGGACACCTTTCGGTGGTGCCGGTACAATACCGATAACCCCCGAAACCATTCCGGCAACTGAAACGGGACTTCCCATATACAAATCTTCACCTCCGGACCACTCCGGAACTCCTCGTGACGTCCGGGATCTCATCCGGGACTCCGAACAACCTTCGGTAACCACATACTATTTCCCATAACAACTCTAGCATCACTGAACCTTAAGTGTGTAGACCCTACGGGTTCGGGAATCATGTAGACATGGCCGAGATGTTCTCTGGCCAATAACAAACAGCGGGATCTGGATACCCATGTTGGCTCCCAAATGTTCCACGATGATCTCATCGGATGAACCACAATGTCTGGGATTCAATCAATCCCATATACAATTCCCTTTGTAAATCGGTATGTTACTTGCCCGAGATTCGATCGTTGGTATCCCAATACCTTGTTCAATCTCATTACCGGCAAGTCACTTTACTCGTTCCGTAATGCATGATCCCGTGACCAACTACTTAGTCACATTGAGCTCACTATGATGATGCATTACCGAGTGGGCCCAGAGATACCTCTCCGTCATACTTAGTGACAAATCCCAGTCTCGATTCGTGCCAACCCAACAGACACTTTCGGAGATACCTGTAGTGCACCTTTATAGCCACCCAGTTACGTTGTGACATTTGGTACACCTAAAGCATTCCTACGGTATCCGGGAGTTGCACAATCTCATTATCTAAGGAAATGATACTTGACATTAGAAAAGCTCTTAGCAAACGAACTACACGATCTTGTGCTATGCTTAGGATTGGGTCTTGTCCATCACATCATTCTCCTAATGATGTGATCCCGTTATCAATGACATCTAATGTCCATGGTCAGGAAACCATAACCATCTATTGATCAACTAGCTAGTCAACTAGAGGCTCACTAGGGACACGTTGTGGTCTATGTATTCACACATGTATTATGGTTTCCAGTTAATACAATTATAGCATGAACAATAGACAATTATCATGAACAAGGAAATACAATAATAACCATTTTATTATTGCCTCTAGGGAATATTTACAACAGGTGCACTCCCCATATGGGCTGGCCAAATTGGAGAAGGAAAGGGGAAGAAGGAAAGGAAAAAGGGAATAGGATTCCCCCTTCCCCCTCTTCCCTTCCTACTCCGAATAGGAATAGGAAAGGAGGGAGGCCGAATTGGGAGGACCCCAAGTAGGATTCCTCCTACTTGGGGCGCCCCCTTGGCTGCCTCTCCTCGCCTCCAACCTATATATATGTGGGGGTGGGGGGGGGGCGCTAGAACACACACCAACAGTTGTTAGCCATGTGCAGCACCCCCCTCCACAGTTTACGTCTCCGGTCATATCTTTGTAGTGCTTAGGCGAAGCCCTGCATGGATCACACCATCACCATCACCACGCCATCGTGCTAACGAAACTCTCGCTTGACACTTTGCTGGATCAAGAGTTCGAGGGACGTCATCGAGCTGAATGTCTGCAAAACTCAGAGGTGCCATACGTTCGGTGCTTGATCGGTTGTAACGAGAAGAAGTTCGACTACCTCAACCGCTTTGTCAAATGCTTCCGCTTTCGTTCTATGAGGGTACGTGCAAACACTCTCCCCCTCTCGTTGCTATGCATCTCCTAGATAGATCTTGCATGAGCATAGGATTTTTTTTGAAATTGCATGCTACGTTCCCCAACACAGGAAGCCCGATATGGTTTTGGCCTCGCGGCCTAGTGATGTCTACTACGCAACTTTATTCTTGTAGACTCTGTTGGGCCTCCAAGCGCAGAGTTTTGTAGAACAACAACAAATTTCCCTCAAGTGGATGACCTATGGTTTATCAATCTGTGGGATGTGTAGGATGAAGATGGTCTCTCTAAACAACCCAACAATCAAGTACAATCAATCTCTTGTGTCCCCAACACACCCAACACAATGGTAAATTTTACAGGTGCACTAATTCGGCGAAGAGATGGTGATAAAAGTGTAGTATGGATAGTAGATATAGGTTTTTATAATCTGAAATAATAAAAGCAGCAAGGTAGCAAGTACCAAAAGTGAGCACAAACGCTTTTGCAATGCTTGGAAATAGGGCCTAGGGTTCATACTTTCACTAGTCCAATATCTCAAATGCTAACATAACTGAATTATATAACCATCCCTCAACGTGCGACAAAGAATCACTCCAAAGTTCTTATCAATAGCGGAGAACATAAGATGAAATTGTTGTAGGTAGCAAACCACCTCAAAATGCCGATCAATCTATTGAGACATTCCTATAAGTGTCACAAACAACCCTAGAGTTTGTACTGAAATAAAACTATATGGTACACATTATTCAACTCTAATGTCACCTAGATACTCCAATGTCACCATAAGTATCCGTGAGTTAATTATTCGACATGCATCAAACAATTTCATATTCATAATATTCAATCCAACACAAAGAACTTCAAAGATTACCCCAAAGTTTCTATCGAAGAAAGTAGGATGAAAACGTGTACCAACCTATGTGCCTAGATTACCCATTGCCACCTTGGGAATCTGCAAGTTGATTACCAAAACATGCATCAAGTGACTCAATAGAATACCCCATTGTCACCACGGTCCACGGGTATCCACATACAAGACATACATCATGTGTTCTCAAATCGAAAATATTCAATCCGATAAAAATGAAACCTCAAAGGGAAAGACTCAATTCATCACATAAAGATAGAGAGTATAGAACACCATACGATCCAACTATATTAACAAATCTCATGGTACATCAAGAGCGTGCCAAATCAAGAGCGTACCAAATCAAGAACACGAGAAACCTCAAAGGGAAAGACTCAATTCATCACATAAAGATAGAGAGTATAGCCACTAGTACATATCCTCAGCCTCAGGGATGAAATACTCACACATCACCATGAGAACGGAGGAGAAGTTGGTGGTGATGGAGATGGAGGAGATGTCCACGGCAGCATTCCGGCACCACTGGAGGAGAGGGGCAGGGGCCCTTTAGTCCTTCTTCTTGCTTGGCCCTCCGGGAAGAGAGGGAGCTCTCCCCTAGATCGGATCTCTCTATTATCTTCTGTTTCTCGCGACTGTTTTCGGATCCCTTCACCATTTCTTATATTCCCTGAGATTTGTAACTTTGATTGGGCTGAAATTTTGAGGGGATTTATCCGGAAATTATCTTTCTTGCGGTGAAAGAAGGGCTCCAACCGACCTGCGAGGTGCCCACAAGGCAAGGGGGCGTGGCCAGGGGGGTAGGTCGTGCCATGTTGCCTTGGAGCCCTCGCGCACCGTCTTGTGTTGATTCTTTTTCCCAAAAATCACATATATTCCAAAAAAATCTCTGTAAAAAATTTATCGCGTTTGGATTTCGTTTGATATGGATTTTCTACGAAACAAAAACATCCAAGAAACAGGAACTCGCACTAGGCACTTGATCAATAAGTTAGTCCATAAAAATCATATAAAAGTGCACCAAAACCATACAAAATTGTTGTAAACATGGTATGAATACTTCATAAATTATGGATACATTGGAGACATATCAGCAGCCCCAAGCTTAATTATTGCTCATCCTCGAGTAGGGAAATGATAAAATATAGCGACCCGACCCGAATGGATCAAGTCTCTGTGCATCAGTGTCATCCCTGGATCGGTAATGCTGACACACACAGTACTCGAGGATTTATAACAGAGTTGCAATCACACACTTGTTACATCGAATGTATCAAAAGAGAACTTATTACAATAATATGGCTTAAGGCCATCTAAATACGATAACAGCCGAAGGCTTGGAAGATAAAGTGAGTCCATCAACTCCAATGGCATAACTGAGTGAACGACAATGACCTATGTCACCTTACTCGTTGTCTGAAAAGTTTGCAACATGATATCTTGCAGCCCGAAATGGGTCAGCACATGGAATATGCTGGCAAAGTAACACATAGAGTAATGAGCATAATAATGGCTATCACTACATGCAATATATGGCGGGTGGAAAGCTCTATGGTTACAGTTTTTGCATAAAGCCAATTTTTCCCTACAACAAAGGAATAAATTTATTTAACTATCATGATGGTTGTTAAACATTGAGAAGGTTCCTCCAACTCAATCCCAATTAAGCATCATCAGTTACCCAACAAAATTAATTTACTTTAGAGTGATGAGATCAACATGATAATCCAAGATCCAGATACTCAAGATGTCCATAACTCGGGACACGGCTAACCATGATTAGTTTGTACACTCTGCAGAGGTTTGCGCACTTTTCCCCACAAGACTCGATCTCCTCCATTGGATTTCTCGCACTACATGGTGTTTGAGAAACGGATGACCGAGACATAGTCTTTCAGAAACATTAACTCTTTACTCTGGATGGATAGTTACACCTACTTTCCCCTACATCTGCTAGCCCACCACTGAAAGAGGTCATGCAACATACTCAACCTAGAGCCCATAATAGCTTGTGGCTGCACACGAAAGTTTCTAGCATGAATAATCTTATGATCCCTTTGATCCTGGGTGGCGGACCTAAGGAGAATCACACGGAACCCTCGGATATCCTAGGACAACACTGGATTCTCCAGGTGCCCACAAGCAATCCACCCAGATGTGATTTTAAGTAGCCACCTTAAGTTAACCATTAATTAACAATACTCACATCTGTCATGGATACACTCACCCAATCGACATCTACGAGCATAGCATAGCAATCCTGAGCATAACGTAGAAGTAACTCCCAAAGGTTTGATAATAAACAGGTAATAGGTTCTACCTCATCATCTACTTCCCAAACCCACAAGTTATTCAGATCCTAACCATGCCATGTTTGAGGATTGAAACTAATGCATAAAAACATGGGTAATAAAGGGATATGATCAAAGTGTTACTTGCCTTGCCGATGATCCTCAAAACCTAGAGACCCGTAGTAGCACGCTTCGCACTCCGGGAATTCTATCGCAATCAAACAATAGAATACATAAGTACTCAACTAAATGCACGGGTAAAACTCAAATATGAATATCTAACCAGAAAGTTCAACTTAAGAACTCCGGTTTGCAAAAAGAATCAAAACAAATGGAGAAACGAAGCTCAAACTACAAAAGAAACAAGATTCGATTACTAATCTGGACTAAATTCAAATTTTACAGTACCAAAATCTTGTTCAAGTTGGTTAAACAAAAAGAGGGCTTTGAAACGAAGATCTAGGCACTTGAATCGCCTGATTCCGACAAACAACCGAAAAGATAAACTAAAACGAAGATCCGGGCTGAAATCACAATCGAAAAATAATCGCGGAAAAACCCTCGAAAAGAAAAACTGACGAACAGGCTAACGAACGAACGTTCGCTGTCTGCGGCTAATGGGTGAACATCGTTCATTAAAACGAACGGACGGACGAACTTCCGCTATTTAATTAAACCGAAAAAAATAAAACCGATCTAAGAGAAAACCGGATTTAGGGTTTATAAAAAAAATGATCGGTTTTCTCGTGAAAATCGGTGGTGGTAGCGGCGGCCGCAACCTCGTCGGCGGCGGGGTCGGCGGCGGCGGTGGCTCCGGCGGGTGGTGGTTGCGCGTGGCGGCGGCGACGAGCGGCTGCGGCGGCGACGCGTGGCGGCGGCGGCTAGCGGGGCTGGGGCAGGGCGCTAGGGTTTGGTGGGGAGGGGTCGGGCCTCCCGGCCTTAAAGGCCGGCCGGGCCAGGAGTCTGGGGCGGACACGACCCAGTAGGTCGGTTCATTTTTTTAAATAATTCCGCACAGAGAAACAAATAAAAGAAATACTAAACAGACTCCAAAAATCCTGAAATGATTTTTCACCGTCCTCTAAAAATAAGACGGACAAGGTGAACTTTTATTTGGGACTCTAATGCAATTTTGAAAAATGCATTTTTTCCTAATTCAAATGAAATAGCAATAAAACTCCAAATAAAATTCTTATTTGATTTTAATATTTTTCCTCCAATATTTCTTTATTTTGGAGAAGTCATTTTATCTCCTCTCTTTTATTTTTATATTTGAAATAAACGGAGAGAAAAATAATTAAAACCAAATGATCCTCTTTTCGAAAATTGAGAAAACTCAAAAATGAAAATAACGAAATCCCCAACTCTCTTCGCGGGTCCTTGAGTTGCTTAGAATTTCTAGGATCAACCAAAAATGCATGAAAATACGATATGCAATGATGATTTAATATATAACATTCCAAATTGAAAATTTGGGATGTTAGAAACCTACCCCCCTTAAGATGAATCTCGCCCTCGAGATTTGGGTTGGCTAGAAAATAGGTGTGGGTGGTCCTTCTGTAGGTATTCCTTTCGTTCCCTGGTTGCTTCCTCCTCGGTATGGTGGCTCCGCTGAACTATGCAAAACTTGATAACCTTGCTGTGTGTGACTCGGCTGGCAAACTCGAGAATCTTCACTAGTTTCTCCTCATAAGTCAAATCACTTTCCTGCTGAATCGCTTCTAGTGGCACAGTGTCTCTCAGAGGAATATCAGCCATCTCTGCGTGGCACTTCTTCAACTGGGAAACATGAAACACATCATGAACTCCTGACAATCCTTCAGGCAATTCCAGCTTGTAAGCAACTTCTCCCATACGCTCCAAAACTTTGTATCGTCCCACAGAACATGGTGCTAACTTTTCCTTAACTCCAAAATGCTTAACTCCTCGAAGTGGGGACACACAAAGATAGACTCTGTCTCCGACTTCGTAAACTGTCTCCTTGCGTTTAGAATCCGCATAGCTCTTCTGCCTGGACTGGGCTACCTTGAGTCTATCGCGAATCAATTTAACCTTCTCTTTCGATTCCTTAATCAAATCTGGTCCAAACAACTGACGGTCTCCGACTTCATCCCACACTACACCTCCTTCCGTACAAGGCTTCGAAAGGGGCCATCTTCAAACTGGCTTGAGAACTATTGTTGTAAGAGAACTCTGCATACGGCAAATTTTCGTCCCAACTAGATCCATAGTCTAGCGCACAAGCTCTCAACATGTCATCCAGAACCTGATTGACTCTCCTGGTCTGTCCATCCATCTGTGGATGAAAGGTTGTACTGAACTCTAGCCTAGTACCCAAAGTTTCATGCAACTGATTCTAGAACTTTGAGGTAAACAGGGTTCCTCCGTCTGATACAATGGTCCTCGGAACTCCATGCAGACATACGATCCTGGTCATATATATTTTCGCCAACTTCACACTTGTATAGGTGGTCTTCCCTGGGATGAAATGAGCTACCTTCGTCAAGCAATCGACTACAACCCATATCGAGTCATAGCCTGAACGAGTCCTGGGCAATCCAGTGATAAAGTCCATGCCTAGCTTATCCCACTTCCATTCGGGTATCGGCAATTGCTGTAGCAAACCTGCTGGCATTTGATGCTCTGCCTTCACTCTCTGACATACATCACAAACTGCTACATACTCCACAATATCCTTCTTCATTCTGGTCCACCAGAAACTTTCCTTCAAATCCAAATACATCTTGGTGTTTCCTGGGTGAATCAAATACACTGAATCATGGGCCTCCTGTAGAATCAACTTCCTAATCTCGGGGTCATTAGGCACGTATATGCGATCATCAAACCATAAAGTATCATGCTCATCCTCACGAAATCCCTTGGCCTTTCCTTTACTCATCCTTTCCTTTATGTCGACAATCTCCCGGTCTGTCTTCTGAGCTTCCCTGATCTTATCCATCAAAGTGGATGCTACTACATAACCTCTCGGAACTATTTCCAAACATAGCTCACGAAGATCCTCTGCTAACTCCTTGGGTAATTCTCTGGTTATGAGCGTATTGACATGACTCTTGCGACTCAACGCATCTGCTACTACGTTAGCCTTTCTGGGATGATAGTGTAACTTCATATCATAATCCTTGATGAGCTCCAGCCATCTCCTCTACTTGAGATTCAACTCCTTCTGCGTGAAGATATATTTCAAACTCTTGTGATCCGTGTACACCTCACAGTGGTTTCCGATGAGAAAATGTCTCCATGTCTTCAATGCATGCACTACGGCTGCTAACTCCAGATCATGTGTGGCATACTTTAGTTCATGAGGTTTAAGCTGTCGTGAGGTATATGAAACAACTATTCCCTCCTGCATCAGCACTGCTCCAAGTCCTCGACGTGAAGCGTCACAATACACTTGATAATCCTTACATTGGTCTGGAAGAATCAGCACTGGGGCTGTAACCAAACGTTTCTTCAACTCCTGAAAACTGGCTTCACATTCCTCAGTCCATTTAAACTTAGTGTCCTTCATTAACAGCTCCGTCATGGGTTTTGCAATCTTCGAGAAAATTCTCAATGAACCTCCTGTAATATCCTGCTACTCCAAGAAAACTCCAGATCTCTCCAATTGTCCTGGGTGCTTCCCATTTAGTTACAGTGACAACCTTGGTGGGGTTTACTGCTATTCCTTCCCCGGATATAACATGTATGAGGAATCCAACTTCCTTCAACAGAAACTCACACTTGCTAAACTTGGCATACAACTGGTGTTCCCTGAGCTTCTCGAGAACCAAACGCAAATGTTCCTTATGCTCCTCTTCATTCTTTGAGTAGACCAAAATATGGTTAATGAACACCGCGACGAACTTATCCAAAAACTCCATAAACACTTTGTTCATCATGTTCATGAAATAGGCAGGCACATTAGTCAGACCAAATGACATAACGGTATACTCATATAGTCCGTACCTTGTGGTAAAAACTGTCTTAGGTATATCCTGCTCTCGAATCTTCAACTGGTGATATCCTGATCACAGATCGATCTTGGAAAATACTTTAGCTCCTTGCAACTGGTCAAACAAATCATTGATCATCGGTAGTGGGTACTTGTTCTTGATCGTTACTTCATTCAACGCACGATAATCAACAACCATCCTTAACGATCCATCCTTCTTCTCCACTAGAAGTACTGGACATCCCCAAGGTGACGAACTTGGTCGAATAAAACCTTTATCCAATAACTCCTTAATCTGCTTCTTAATCTCCTCCAAATCCTGTGCGGGCATCCGATACGGTCTCTTAGATATTGGCCCGGTGCCTGGCAAAAGTTCAATCAAAAACTCAATGTCTCTATCAGGTGGCATGCCTGGCAACTCCTCCAGAAATACGTCGGGGTAATCCTTCACCACTGGAACTTCCTCCTGTAGAACTCCTGATAAGGAATTTACTTGAGTCCTCTTCGGCATATGCCGGGACACATACTTAATCCTTCTGCCTTCTGGGGTGGTGAGCATAATCGACTTACTGGCGCAATCAATGTTTCCTCCATACATCGATAGCCAATCCATACCCAGAATCACATACAATCCTTGCGACTCCAGAATTATCAGATCGGAGGGGAAAACATGCCTACCTATGGTTAATGGCATCTGAAAACATCCTTGGCTTGCCATATGCTCTGCTCCTGGCGAACTTACTAACATAGGTGTTCTAAGAACTTTGGTCGGCAACTTATACTTATCCACGAATCCCCTTGATATGTATGAATGCGATGCACCAGTATCAAAAAGAACGATTGTAGTAAATGACTTAACCAAAAACTTACCTATTACTGCATCCGGCTGTGCTTCAATATCCTCCATGCTAACGTGGTTCACCTGTCCCCTGTTGAAAGGGCTGGGCTTCTTCCCAGTGCTTCCATTGCCATTTCCATTCTTTGCTTCAGAACACTCCTTGGCGTAATGTCCATTCTTCCCGCACTTGAAACAAGTAATGTGACTTAGATCCTTCTTGGCGGGCGTTGCTGGGTTGGAACGGTTCTGGGCGTTTCTTCCTCCATTCCCATTCCCATTCTTGGGGCCACTATGGTTATGCGGAATCCCTCCATTAGAATTATGGCCTCCATGGTTATGGTGAATGTGTCCTCCCGAGTTTGGTGTAAAACGGTGTCTCTGCTGAGCTCCAGAACTGTACTTCCCTTGTCCATACTTCCTCTTGCGGCTGTCTATCTGCTACTGCTTCCCTTCAATCATGAGAGCTCTATCTACCAACTCCTGGTAGTTGTTGAAGTTTGCCACCATCAACTGCATGCTCAGCTCATCATTCAGTCCTTCCAAAAACTTCTCCTGCTTAGCAGCATCTGTAGCAACGTCGTCAGGGGCATAATGTGCTAACTTACTAAAATCATCCACATACTAGCCCACTGTGCGTCCTCCTTGGCGCAAGTTGCAAAACTCACGCTTCTTCATGGCCATAGCTCCTGCTGAAACATGGGCAGTGCGGAAAGCCTGCTGAAACTGATCCCATGTAACAATGTTAATGGGGTAAGTGGCTGTGAAATTCTCCCACCATGATGCTGCGGGTCCATCAAGATGGTGTGCAGAAAAACGCACTCTCTCCGCATCAGTGCATCCTGCAGTGTTCATCTCCCTTCCTATCTTGCAGAGCCAATCATCTGCAACAATCGGCTCGGTGCTATTGGAAAACACCGGTAGATTCAGCCTTAGGAAACGGGCTAAGTAATCAATAGGTGGTGGTGGTGGTGGGTTGTTGTTGTTGTTGCCTTGGTTCTGGTTCTGAACTAGTAGCTGCATCAGGGTATTCTACTGCTGGATCAACTAGGTGAGCTTCGATGGGAAAGCAAATCCATTGTCACATCCCGGAGGCATCTGATGGGTTTAGAAAAGACGAGAAAACAGAATAGAATGAGATCTAGAGGGAAAACACTACCGATATGTGCATGAGACAAACACAATCAATATCACTTCAATCAATTCAAACAAGGGCATACAATCGGTCTATCTATCGTTACAAAAGTGCTCGGACTATACTATATACATGGGGGAATACTACTACTGATATGGTGGTCGACTAGAAGGTTTGATCGGTGGAAGACTCCATGATATCTGCTCCAGCTTCATCAACATAGTCATCATCGCTATCGTCAGGGTCTGAGTCAGTGTCATCGATTATGATGTAGTCCTTGGATTCGTCATCATCTCCTCCTGGCGCGGGGTCTCCCATGAAAACTCCTAGTTTCCTTGTCAGATCGTCATTCTTCTCCACTAGTAGTGTCATTTCCTCCTCATATCCATCGCGTGTAGACTTGAGTTCCTCTTATAGCTCCGTGATCTTGATCATTGCCTTCTTCAGATCTATCATGCCTGCGCACATCTGGTTCTCCTGGCGGCGAATATGCTGGTTTAACTCCTGGACGAAAGCTGCAATGGATCTATCCCTCCTGGTGCTGATCATCTCCCATTGCTCATCTCGGCGCCCACAAATCTGGTAGATAGTATCCTTGAGAACCTTGTGGTAAACATCTCCAATGCGTCCGATGGCGATGTGGGCTGCCATGCTCTTTCCTAGACTCCAGGTTGGTGCATCAAAGGAAAACTCTATGGGCTCAGTGACTGGCATGAACTTCCTTCCCGGAACTTGAACTTGAATCATCCAACGCTCCTCTTCTGGTAAGGTGGCGATATAGGTCCCGGTGAAGCTTGTTGTTCCTATGTTCAGGTACCTAGTAACTTCCTTCAAGTGTCGTCCAAAAGGTGTATCTTCATTCGGTTGTGTAAACTTGTTGCGTACATCCGGCATCCTATAGAGTAGAAAAGGGAGAGAAGTCAGAAATGGGTAGAGAAGAGTGTACTATGGTCTTAGCTTAGTGGTCGTGTCCTACAGTCAACATGTGCTTTGATACCATCTTGTAGTGACCCGACCCGAATGGATCAAGTCTCTGTGCATCAGTGTCATCCCTGGATCAGTAATGCTGACACACATAGTACTCGAGGATTTATAACAGAGTTGCAATCACACACTTATTACATCGAATGTCTCAAAAAGAGAACTTATTACAATAATATGGCTTAAGGCCATCTAAATACGATAACAACGAAAGGCTTGGAAGATAAAATGAGTCCATCAACTCCACCGGCATAGCTGAGTGAACGACAACAACGTATGGCACCTTACTCGTCGTCTGAAAAGTCTGCAACATGATATGTTGCAGCCCGGAATGGGCCAACACATGGAATATGCTGGCAAAGTAACACATAGAGTAATGAACATAATAATGACTATCACTACAAGTAATATATGGCTGGTGGAAAGCTCTATGGTTACAGTTTTTGCATAAAGCAAATTTTTCCCTACAACATAGGAATAAATTTATTTAACTATCATGGTGGTTGTTAAACATTGAGAAGGTTCCTCCAACTCAATCCCAATTAAGCATCATCAATTACCTAACAAAATTAATTTACTTTAGAGTGATGAGATCAACATGATAATCCAAGATCGAGATACTCAAGATGTCCATAACCGAGGACACGGCTAACCATGATTAGTTTGTACACTCTGCAGAGGTTTGCGCACTTTTCCCCACAAGACTGGATCTCCTCCGTTGGATTTCTCGCACTACATGGTGTTTGAGAAACGGATGACCGAGACACAGTCTTTCAGAAACATTAACTCTTTACTCTGGATGGATAGTTACACCTACTTTCCCCTACATCTGCTAGCCCACCACTGAAAGAGGTCATGCAACATACTCAACTATGCTAGAGCCCATAATAGCTTGTGGCTGCACAAGGAAGTTTCTAGCATGAATAATCTTATGATCCGTTTGAGCTTGGGTGGCGGACCGTAGGATAATCACACGGAATGCCGATATATCCTAGGACAACACTGGATTCTCCAGGTGCCCACAAGCAATCCACCTAGATGTGATTTTAAGTAGCCACCTTAAGTTAACCATTAATTAACAATACTCACATCTGTCATGGATACACTCACCCAATCCACATCTACGAGCATAGCATAGCAATCCTGAGCATAACATAGAAGTAACTCCCAAAGGTTTGATAATAAACAGGTAATAGGTTCTACCTCATCATCTACTTCCCAAACCCACATGTTATTCAGATCCTAACCATGCAATGTTTGAGGATTGAAACTAATGCATAAAAACATGGGTAATAAAGGGATATGATCAAAGTGTTACTTGCCTTGCTGATGATCCGCAAAACCTAGAGACTCGTAGTAGCACGCTTCGCACTCCAGGAATTCTATCGCAATCAAACAACAGCATACATAAGTACTTAACTAAATGCACAGATACAACTCAAATATGAAGATCTAACCAGAAAGTTCAACTTAAGAACTCCGGTTTGCAAAAAGAATCAAAACAAATGGAGAAACGAAGCTCAAACTACAAAAGAAACAAGATCCGCTTACTAATCTGGACTAAATTCAAATTTTACAGCACCAAAATCTTGTTCAAGTTGGTCAAACAGAAAGAGGGCTTCAAAACAAAGATCTAGGCACTTGAATCGCCTGATTTCGACAAACAAGCGAAAAGATAAACTAAAACGAAGATCCAGGCTGAAATCGCGATCGGAAAATAATTGCGAAAAAACCCTGGAAAAAGAAAAACTGACGAACAGGCTAACGAATGAACGTTCGCTGTGTGCGGCTAACGGTAAAACGAACGTACGGATGAACGTCCGCTATTTAACTGAACCAAAAAAAATAAAACCGATCTAACAGAAAATCGGATCTAGGGTCTACGAAAAAACCCGATCGGTTTTCTCGTGAAAACTGGCGGTGGCAGCGGCGGCGGGGTCGGCGATGGCAAGCGGCAGCGGTGGCGGGTGGTGGCGGCGCGGCTGCACGCGGTTGCGGGGAGCGACAGCGGCTGCGGCGGCGGCGAGCGGCTGCGGCGACGGCTGTGGCTAGCGGGGCTAGGGCGAGGCGCTATGGTTTGGTGGGGGGAGGTCGGGCCTCCCAGCTTTAAAGGCCGGCCGGGCCAGGAGTCTGGGGCGGACACGGCCCGGTAGGTCGGTTCGTTTTTTTAAATAATTCTACACAGAAAAACAAATAAAAGAAATACTAAACGGACTCCAAAAATCCTGAAATAAATATTCACCGTCCTCTAAAAATAAGGCGGACGAGGTGAACTTTTATTTGGGACTCTAATGCAATTTTGGAAAATGCATTTTTTTCCTAATTCAAATAAAATAGTAATAAAACTCCAACTAAAATTCTTATTTGATTTTAATATTTTTCCTCCAATATTTCTTTATTTTGGAGAATCATTTTATCTCCTCTCTTTAATTTTTATATTTGAAATAAACGGAGAGAAAAATAATTAAAACCAAATGATCAACTTTTCGAAAATTGAGAAAACTCAAAAATGAAAATAACGAAATCCCCAACTCTCTCCGCGGGTCCTTGAGTTGCTTATAATTTCTAGGATCAACCAAAAATGCATGAAAATATGATATACAATGATGATCTAATATATAACATTCGAAATTGAAAATTTGGGATGTTACATAAAACAAATAATTTATGAAGTGTGAATGCTAGCATAGTGCATAAGTTTGATCAATGAGAATTTTAATACTTTTCCTAGCATCACAAACAACAACTCTTTCTCATAAACTTCATCGTGATAAATTAGCAATCAATTCACATGTTCTGGTTCAAACAATGCATTCTCTTAAAACTTAACATACTTCTTATATGTGAAGTCATTACTCCCCATGGACAAGCATACGACGCATATATAATTTCAGAGTTATGATATTCAATTCATTCAACAATTTACACTTAAGATATTGCTATCTCTTGAGCTTGCGTTGGTTTTTCCTTGAAGAGGAAAGGGTGATGCAACAAAGTAGCGAAAATATTTCCCTAAGTTTTGAGAACCAAGGTATCAATCCAGTAGGAGACAACGCACAAGTCACCAAATACCTGCACAAACAATCAACAACTTGCAACCAACGCGATAAAGGGGTTGTCAATCCCTTCACGGCCACTCGCAAAAGTGAGATCTGATAGAGATAGATAAATGGTAAAGTCAATATTTTTGGTTTATAGATTGGAAAGTAAAGATTGCAAAATAGTAGATTGGAAATTAGCAAGATGTAAACGAGATTCAATATAATGGAAAAGAGACCCAGGGGCCGTATGTTTCACTAGTGGTTTCTCTCAATATAGCATATATTACGGTGGGTGAACAAATTACTGCTGAGCAATTGATAGAAAAGCGCATAGTTATGACGAAATCTAAGGCAATGATCATGAACATAGGCATCACGTCCATGTCAAGTAGACCGACTCCTGCCTGCATCTACTACTATTAGTCCACACATCAACTGCTATCCAGCATGCATCTAGAGTATTAAGTTCATAAGAATGGACTAATGCATTAAGCAAGATGACATGATGTAGAGTAATTAACTCAAGCAATATGATGAAAACCCCATCTTGTTATTCTCGATGGAAACAATACAATACATGCCTTGCTGCCCCTACTGTCACTGGGAAAGGACACCGCAAGATTGAGCCCAAAGCTATGCACTTCTCCTGTTACAAGAAAGATTAATCTAGTAGGCGAAACTAAACAGATAATTCAAAGAGACTTGCAAAGATATCAAATCATGCATAAAAGAATCCAGAGAAGAACAAAATAATATTCATAGATAATCTTGATCATAAATCCACAATTCATTGGATCTCGGCAAGTAGACCGCAAAAGAGTATTACATCGAATAGATCTCCAATAACATCAAGGAGAACATGGTATTGAGAATCAAAGCGAGAGAAGAAGCAAACTAGCTAATAACTATGGACCCGAAGGTCTGTGGTAAACTACTCACGCTTCCTCGGAGAGGTAATGGTGTTGATGTAGAAGCCCTCCATGATCGAATCCCCCTCCGGCAGGACGCCGAAAAAGGCCCCAAGATGGGATCACACGGGTACAGAAGGTTGCGGTGGTGGAAAAGTGGGTTCGTGGCTCCCCCTGATGTTTTTAGGGTATAAGAGTATATATAGGCGAAGGAACTAGATTAGGAGAGCCACGAGGGGCCCACGAGGGTGGGGGGCATGCCTACCCCCCTGGGCGCGCCCTCTTGCCTCGTGGCTTCCTCGTTGCGTCTCTGACTTCATCTTCAAGTCTTCTGGTTTGCTTTTGGTCCAAGAAAGATCATCGCGAAGGTTTCATTCCGTTTGGAGTCCATTTGGTATTCCTTTTCTGCGAAACTCTAAAATAGGCAAGAAAAACAGAAACTGACACTGACCCCTCGGTTAATAGATAGTCCCAAAAATAATATAAAATAGCATATAAATGCCTACTAAACATCCAAAACAGATAATATAATAGCATGGAACAATAAAAAATTATAGATACGTTGGATACGTATCAAGCATCCCCAAGATTAATTCCTACTCGTCCTTGAGTAGGTAAATGATAAAAACAGAATTTTTGATGTGGAATGCTACCTAACATATGTATCTATGTAATTTTCTTTATTGTGGCATGAATGTTCAGATCTGCAAGATTCAAAACAAAAGTTTAATATTGACATAAAAATAATAATACTTCTAGCATACTAACAAAGCAATCATGTCTTCTTAAAATAACATGGACAAAGAAAGCTATCCCTACAAAATCATATAGTCTGGCTATGCCCTATCTTCATCACACAGAATATTTAAGTCATGCACAACCCCGATGACAAGCCAAGAAATTGTTTCATACTTTTGATGTTCTCAAACTTTTTCAATCTTCATGCAATACATGAGCGTGAGCCATGGATATAGCACTATAGGTGGAATAGAATGGTGGTTGTGGAGAAGACAAAAAGGAGAAGATAGTCTCACATCAACTAGGCATATCAATGGGCTATGGAGATGCCCATCAATAGATATCAATGTGAGTGAGTAGGGATTGCCATGCAACGGATGCACTAGAGCTATAAGTGTATGAAAGCTCAAAAATAAACAAAGTGGGTGTGCATCCAACTTGCTTGCTCACGAAGACCTAGGGCATTTTGAGGAAGCCCATCATTGGAATATACAAGCCAAGTTCTATAATGAAAATTCCCACTAGTATATGGAAGTGACAACATAGGAGACTCTCTATCATGAAGATCATGGTGCTACTTTGAAGCACAAGTGTGGTAAAAGGATAGTATCATTGCCCCTTCTATTTTTTCTCTCATTTTTTATTTGGGGCTTTTTATGGCCTCTTTTTTTTTGTTCGGAGTCTCATCCCGACCTATGGGGTCATAGTCTCCATCATCCTTTCTTCACATGGGAAAATGCTCTAATAATGAAGATCATCACACTTTTATTTACTTACAACTCAAGAATTACAACTCAATACTTAGAACAAAATATGACTCTATGTGAATGCCTCCGGCGGAGTACCTGGATGTGCAATGATTCAAGAGTGACATGTATGAAAGAATTATGAACAGTGGCTTTGCCACAAATACGATGTCAACTACATGGTCATGCAAAGCAATATGACAATGATGGAGCGTGTCATAATAAACGGACGGTGGAAAGTTGCATGGCAATATATCTCGGAATGGCTATGGAAATGCCATAATAGGTAGGTATGGTGGCTGTTTTGAGGAAGGTATATGGTGGGTGTATGGTATCTGCGAAAATTGTGCGACACAAGAGAGGCTAGCAATGGTGGAAGCGTGAGAGTGCGTATAATCCATGGACTCAACATTAGTCATAAAGAACTCACATACTTATTGCAAAAATCTATTAGTTATCGAAACGAAGTACTACACGCATGATCCTAGGGGGATATATTGGTAGGAAAAGACCATCGCTCATCCCCGACCGCCACTCATAAGGAAGACAATCAACAAATAACTCATGCTCCAACTTCATCACATAACGGTTCACCATACGTGCATGCTACGGGAATCACAAACTTTAACACAAGTATCTCTCAAATTCACAATTACTCTACTAGCATGACTCAAATATCACCATCTTCATATCTCAAAACAATCATAAAGAATCAAACTTCTCATAGTATTCAATGCACTTCATATGAAAGTTTTTATTATATCTGTCCTGGATGCCCATCATATTAGGACTAATTTTATAACCAAAGCAAATTACCATGCTGTTCTAATAGACTCTCAAAATAATATAACCGAAGCATGAGAGTTCAACAATTTCTATAAAATAAAACCACCGCCGTGCTCTAAAAAGATATAAGTGAAGAGAGCAATATTGCCTAGCTCAAAAGATATAAGTGAAGCACATAGAGTATTCTAATAAATCATGATTCACGCGTGTCTCTCCCAAAAGGTGTGTACAGAAAGGATGATTGTGGTAAACTAAAAAGCAAAGACTCAAATCATACAAGATGCTCCATGCAAAACACATATCATGTGGTGAATAAAAATATAGCCTCAAGTAAATTTACCGATAGACGAAGACGAAAGAGGGGATGCCTTCCGGGGCATCCCCAAGCTTAGGCTTTTGGTTGTCCTTGAATTTTACCTTGGGGTGATTTGGGAATCACCAATCTTAGGCTCTTGACACTCCTTATTCCAAAGTCCATCAAATCCTTACCCAAAACTTGAAAACTTCACAACACAAAACTCAATAGAAAATCTCATGAGCTCCGTTAGTATAAGAAAATAAATCACCACTTTAAGGTACTGTTGTGAACTCATTATTTATTTATATAGGTGTATAATATACAGTATTCCAACTTCTATATGGTTCATACCCCCCGATACTACTCATAGATTCATCAACATAAGCAAACAACACGCGAAAAACAGAATCTATCAAAAACAGAACAGTCTGTAGTAATCTGTAACTCCCAAATACTTATGTAACTCCAAAAATTCTGAAATAAATTGGTGGACGTGAGGAATTTGTCTATTAATCTTCTTCAAAAAGAATCAACCTAAAATAACTCTCTTGTAAAAAATGACAGCTAATCTCGTGAGTGCAAAAGTTTCTGTTTTTCAGCAAGATCAGATTAACTTTCACCCAAGTCTTCCCAAAGGTTTTACTTGGCACAAACACTATTAAAACTTAAAACCACATATAACCAGAGGCTAAATAGGTTATTTATTACTAAACATGAGCAAAACGTAAAGAACAAAAATAAAATTGGGTTGCCTCCCAACAAGCGCTATCATTTAACGCCCCTAGCTAGGCATAAAAACACGAATAGATCTAGGTATTGCCATCTTTGGTATGAAATCCATAAGTGGCTCTCATAATAGATTCATAAGGCTATTTAATTTTCTCCCTAGGAAAGTGTTCCATGCCTTTCCTTAATGGAAATTGGAATCTAATGTTTCCTTCTTTCATATCAATAATTGGACCAGTCGTTCTAAGGAAAGGTCTACCAAGAATAATAGGACATGTAGGATTGCAATCTATATCAAGAACAATGAAATATACGGGCACATAGTTCCTATTTGCAACAATAATAACATCATTAATCCTTCCCATAGGTTTCTTAATGGTGGAATCCACAAGATGCAAATTTAAAGAATAATCATCAAATTCACGGAAACCTAGCACATCACACAAAGTTTTTGGAATCGTGGAAAAACTAGCACCCAAATAACACAAAGCATAGCATTCACAATCTTTAATCTTAATATTAATAGTAGGTTCCCACTCATCATAAAGTTTCCTAGGGATAGAAACTTCTAGTTCAAGCTTTTCTTCAAAAGATTGCATCATAGCATCAGCGATATGTTTAGTAAAAGCTTTGTTTTGATAGTAAGCATGAGGAGAATTTAACACGGATTGCAACAAGGAAATACAATCTATTAAAGAACAATTATAATAATTAAATTCCTTGAAATCCAAAATAGTGGGTTCATTGCTACTTAAAGTTCTGACATCTTCGATCCCACTTTTATCAATTTTTGCATCTAGAACTAAAAACTCCGAATCATTGGGACGCCTTTTAACTAAAGTTGACTCATCTCCAGTACAATCTTTATCAAGATTCAAATTGGAAAACAAAGTTTTAATAGGAGTCACATCAATCACTTTTAGATCTTCATCATTATTATCATGAAAACTAGAAGAACACGCTTTTACAAATCAATCTTTTTTAGCACACATCTTAGCGGTTCTTTCTTTGCACTCAACAATGGAAATTCTCATGGCTTTGAGAGACTCATTGATATCATGATTAGATGGTATAGATCTAAGTTTCAAAGAATCAACATCAAGAGAAATTCTATCCACGTTCCTAGCCAACTCATCAATCTTAAGCAATTTTTCTTCAATCAAAGCATTGAAATTCTTTTGCGAACTCATAAATTCTTTAACACTATTATAAAAATCAAAGGGCATCTTGTTAAAATTTCCATAAGAGTTGTTGTAGGAATTACCATAACTATTACAGGAATTACTAGGAAACGGCCTAGGATTAAAATTGCCTCTATACGCTTGTTACCAAAAAATTTCCTACCAACAAAATTCACATCCATAGATTCATTATTATTCTCAATCAAAGTGGACAAAGGCATATCATTAGGATTAGAAGAAACACTTTTATTAGCAAATAATTTCATAAGTTCATCCATCTTTCCGCTCAAAACATTAATCTCTTCAATCGCATGAACTTTTTTACTACTGGATCTTTCGGTGTGCCATTGAGAATAATTAACCATAATATTATCTAGGAGCTTAGTAGCCCCTCCTAAAGAGGTTTCCATAAAAGTGCCTCCTGCGGCCGAATCTAAAAGATTTCTAGAAGCAAATTTCAATCCAGCATAATTTTTTTTGTATAATCATCCACAAATTCAAACCATGTGTAGGGCAATTACGTATCATTAGTTTCATCCTCTCCCAAGATTGTGCAGCTGTAACATTCCAAATTTTCAATTTGGAATGTTATATATTAGATAATCATTGCATCTCATATTTTATTTGCATCTTGGCTTGATCCTAGAAATTCTAAGCAACTCGAGGACCCACAGAGAGAGTTGGGAATTTCGTTATTTTCATATTTGAGTTTTCTCAAAATTTTGAAAAGAGGATCAATTGGTTTTGATTATTTTCTTCCTAATATTTCTAAAATAAAAATATGTGAGAGGGGATAAAATGACTTCTCCAAAAATAAATGAAATATTAGAGGAAAAATGTTAAAATCAATTCATTTATTTTTTTGTTCTTTTTGCAATTTTATTTGAATTAGAAAAACTGCATGTTTTTCAAAATTGCATTTTCGGGCCAAGAAAATGTTCATCCTGTTCTAATTATTTTATTTAGACGATGAAAATTTATTTTGGCATTTTTATATTTTTATTTTATTTTCTAGGATGTACTTAAGTTTCGGCGAAATCGTTTTTAAAAAAAGTCTCCGCGCGCCCGATCCGCCACCGCCCCCCCCGCGGGAGGGAGTCCTCCCCGCCGCCGACGTCGAGTTCGGCCGGGGCACGCCTTTCGAGGCCGACCCCGACCCGGTGCCCCCTCCTCCAAGCCAGTGCCGCCCCCCTCCTTAAATACCGCGCCGCGCCGCCTCTCACTACATCGCTGCTACCGCTGCTGCCGCCGCCGCCTCGGATCCGCGCCGTCGCCCACAAGC
>NC_041389.1:411828878-411836760 GCF_002162155.2 Triticum dicoccoides | reverse complement strand
CGCCTCAGCGCCACCGCCGCCCTCGCCGCCCCATCGCCCGTCCCCGACCCCGCCACCATCCGCCATCGCCGTAGCCACCCCGCCTCGCCGGACGTAGCAATCGCCGCCGCCGCCGCCGATTTGGTTTTTTCAAAAAAAACCGCTCGGTTTATTTTTTTAGAAACCCTATGTTTTATTTATTTTTTAGATCGGTTTTATTCGCCGTTTGAGTTTCATTGCTTCGTTCGATTTGTTTCTTTTAGCAAATCGGAGTTCTTAAGTTGAACTTTCTGGTTAGATTTCTTATTTGAGTTTTACCCGTGCTTGTAGATGAGTGCTTATTGTATGCTTGTTTGTTTGCGATAGAGCACCCGGAGTGCGCAGCGTGCTACTATGAGTCTCTAGGTTTCCCGGATCATCAGCAAGGCAAGTAACACTTTGATCATACCTCTTTACTACCTAGTTTTATTGCATTAGATCAACCCTCAAACAATTGCATGGTTAGGATCTGTTTAATATGTGGGTTTTTGGGAAGTAGATGATATAGTACCTATTGTCCTGTTTATTATCAAACCCTTGGGAGTCACTTGTACGTTTGCTCATGTTATTATGCTATGCTAGTAGACGTGGATTGGGTGAGTGTATCCATGACAGATGTGAGTGTTGTTACTTAATGGTTTACTTAAGGTGGCTACTTTAATACACATATGGGTGGATTGAGGCACCTGGGGAACCCAGTCTCGCCTGTATTTTTGGAAATCCTAGGGTACCATGTGATTCTCCTATGGACCGCCACCCATGCTCAAAGGGATCATAAGATTATTCATGCTAGAAACTTCTGTGTGCAGCCACAAGCTACTATGGGCTCTAGCATAGTTGATTAAGTCGTGTGAACTCTTACAGTGGTAAACTAGCAGATGTAGGGGAAAGTAGGTGTAACTGTCTACCCATCGTAAGGTGCAAACACTTATGAAAGACTGTGTCTCGGTCATCCGTTTCTCAAACGCCATGTAGTGCAAGAAATCCAACAGAGGAGATCGAGTCTTGTGGCGAAAAGTGCGCAAACCTCTGTAGAGTGTACAAACTAATCATGGTTAGCCGTGTTCCCGGTTATGGACATTTTGAGTATCTAGTTCTTGGATTATCATGTGAATCTCAACATGTTACATAATTTAATTTTGTTTGGGTTTAATGATGATGCCTAATTGGGATTGAGTTGGGTGAACCTTCTCAATGTTTAACAACTACCATGTCATTAAATAAAATTTATTACTTTGTTGTAGGGAAAAATTGGCTTTATGCAAAACTGTAACCATAGAGATTTCCACCAGCCATATATGCATGTAGTGATAGCATTATTCTGTTCATTACTCTCTATGTGTTACATTGCCAGCATATTCCATGTGCTGACCCGTTTCGGGCTGCAACGTACATGTTGTAGACTTTTCAGACGACGAGTAAGGTGCCTTAGGTCGTGATCTTTCACTCAGTGATGTCGTTGGAGTTGATGGACTCGCTTTATCTTCCAAGCCTTCCGCTGTTATCTTTATTAGATGGCCTTAAGCCATATTTATTGTATTAAGTTCTCCTATGAGACATTCGTTGTAATAAGTGTGTGATTGCTACTCTGTTATAAATCCTTCAAATACTCTACGTGTCAGCATTACTGATCCAGGGATGACACTGATGCAAAGAGATCAGACTGTTTGAGGTCTGGTCGCAGATGCTGACTGTAGGACACGACCACTAAGCTAAAAGCCCTAGATCACTACTCTCTTCTCATTTCCGACTCCTGTCCTTTTTTTACTCTTTAGGGATGGCGGATGCAAGGAACAAGTTCACGCGACCGGATGAAGGCACACCTTTCGAACGCCACTTGAAGGAAGTTAATAGATACCTGAACATCGGAGTACCAAGCTTCACCGGAACCTACATCGCCACTTTACCAGAAGAGGAGCGTTGGATGATTCGAGTTCAAGTTCCAGGAAGGACGTTCATGCCCGTCACTGAGCCCATAGAGTTTTCCTTTAATGCACAAACCTGGAGTCTAGGAAAGAGCATGACAGCCCACATCACCATAGGACGCATTGGAAAAATTTACCACAAGGATCTCAAGGATACTATCTACTAGATTTGTGGGCGCCGAGATGAGTAATGGGAGATGATCAACACCAGGAAGGATCGATCAATTGCAACTTTCATCCAGGAGTTAAACCAGCACATTCGTCGCCAGGAGAACCAGATGTGCGCAGGCATGATAGATCTGAAGAAGGTAATGACCAAGATCACGGAGCTAGAGGAAGAACTCAAGTCTACACGCGATGGATATGAGGAGGAAATCGTAACATTATTGGCAAACAATGACGACCTGGTAAAGAAGATCGGAGTATTCATGGGAGACCCCGCGCCTGAAGGAGAAGACGACGATTCTACCTATCCGGAGAACTACATCATCATCGACAACATCGATTTAGACCCTGACGATAGTGATGATGACTATGTGGATGAAACTGGAGCAAACATCATGGAGTCTTCGATCGATCAATTTTTCTAGACGACCACCATAACAGTAGTAGTATTCCCCCATGTATATAGCATAGTCTGAACACTTTTGTAACAATAGTTTAGACCGTTGTATGCCCTTGTTTGAATTGATTGAAGTGATATTGATTGTGTTTGTCTCATGTGCATATGGGTAGTGTTTTCCCTCTAGATCTATTTCTATTCTATACTCTCATCTTTTCTAAACCTATCAGATGCCTCTGAGACACGACAAAGGATTTGCTTCCCCACTGGAGCTCACTCAGTTGATCCAGCACCAGAATGCATTGATGTAGATACTAGTCCAGAATAAGAATCAGGGGAACAACAACAGCAACAACCCACCACCACCACCACCTGTTGATCACTTAGCCCGTTTCCTAAGGCTTAATCCGCTGGTGTTCTCCAGTAGCATCGAGCCGATAGTTGCAGATGATTGGCTCCACGAGATTGGAAGGGAGTTGACCACTTCAGGATGCACAGATGCAGAGAGAGTGTGTTTTGCCGCACATCAGCTTGATGGACCCGCAACATCATGGTGGGAGAATTTCACATCCACTTACCCTGTCGACACTATCACATGGGACCAGTTTCAGCAGGCCTTCCGTACTGCCCATGTTTCAGCAGGAGCTATGGCCATGAAAAGTGTGAGTTTTGCAACTTGCGCCAAGGAGGACGTACAGTTGGCCAGTATGTGGATGATGTTAGTAAGTTAGCACATTATGCCCCAGATGATGTTGCTACGGATGCAACTAAGTAGGAGAAGTTTCTAGAAGGACTGAATGATGAGCTGAGCATGCAGTTGATTGTGGCAACCTTCAACAACTATCAGGAGCTGGTAGATAGAGCTCTCATGATTGATGGGAAACAACAACAGATTGACAACCGCAAGAGGAAGTATGGACAAGGGAAGTACAATTCTAGAGCTCAGAAGAAGCCTCATTTTACCCCGAACATGGGAGGACCTTTTCAGCATAACCATGGAGGCCACAACCATAATGGAGGAAGTTCGCACAACCATAGTGGCCCCAGGAATGGAAATGGTAATGGAGGAAGCAACGGCCAGAACCATTCCAACCCAGCAACCCCAGCCAAGAAGGATCTGAGCCATGTCACTTGTTACAAATGCCAGAAGACTGGACATTATGCCAATGAATGTCCTGAAGCAAAGAATGGAAATGGCAATGGAAGCTCTGGGAAGAAGCCGAACCCTTTCAACAAGGGACAGGTGAACCACGTTAACGTGGAGGAGGTTGAAGCCCAGCCAGATGCAGTAATAGGTAAGTTTTTGGTTAAGTCATTTACTGCAATCGTTCTTTTGATACTGGTGCATCACATTAATACATATCAAGGGGATTTGTGGATAAGTATAAACTGCCCACCAAGGTTCTTAGAACACCTATGTTAGTAAGCTCGCCAGGAGCGGAGTATATGGCAAGTCAAGGATGTTTTCAGATGCCATTAACTATAGGGAGGCATGATTTCCCCTCAGACCTGATAATTTTGGAGTCGCAAGGTTTGGATGTGATTCTCGGTATGGATTGGCTATCGATGTATGGAGGAAACATCGATTGCGCCAGTAAGTCAATTTTGCTTACCACCCCAGAAGGAAGGAGGATCAAGTATGTATCCTGGCATGAGCCGAAGAGGACCCAAGTGAATTCCTTATCAGGAATTGTACAGGAGGAAGTACCAGTGGTGAAAGATTTCCCCGATGTATTTCCAGAAGAGTTGCCAGGCATGCCATCGGATAGAGAAATTGAGTTTTTGATTGAGCTTTTGCCAGGCACCGGGCCAATATCTAAGAGACCGTACAGGATGCCCGCACAGGATTTGGAGGAAATTAAGGAGTTACTAGATAAAGGCTATATTCGCCCAAGTTCGTCACCTTGGGGGTCACTAGTGCTTCTAGTGGAGAAGAAGGATGGATCGTTCAGGATGGTTGTTGATTATCGAGGATTGAATGAAGTGACAATCAAGAACAAGTACCCACTACCGATGATCAATGATTTGTTTGACTAGTTGCAAGGAGCTAAAGTATTTTCCAAGATCGATCTGCGATCAGGATACCACCAGCTGAAGATTCGAGAGCAGGATATACCTAAGACGGCTTTTACCACAAGGTACGGGCTATATGAGTATACCGTTATGTCATTTGGTCTAACTAACGCACCTGCCTATTTCATGAACATGATGAATAAGGTGTTTATGGAGTTTCTGGATAAGTTCGTCGTGGTGTTCATTGATGATATTTTGGTCTACTTGAAGAATGAAGAGGAGCATAAGGAGCATTTGCGTTTGGTACTTGGAAAGCTCAGAGAACATCAGTTATACGCCAAATTCAGCAAGTGTGAGTTTTGGTTGAAGGAAGTTGGATTCCTCGGACATGTGATATTCGGAGAAGGAATAGCAGTAGACCCCACCAAAGTTGTCACTGTGACAAACTGGGAAGCACCCACGTCAGTTGGAGAGATCTGGAGTTTTCTTGGACTCGCAGGATACTACCGGAGGTTCATTGAGAATTTCTCGAAGATTGCAAAGCCCATGACGGATTTGTTAAAGAAGGACACCAAGTTCAAATGGACTGAAGAATGTGAGGCCACTTTCCAGGAGTTGAAGAAATGCTTGGTTACATCACCAGTATTGATTCTACTAGATCAGCACAAGGACTATGAAGTATATTGTGACGCTTCTCGTCGAGGACTTGGAGCAGTACTTATGCAGGAGGGAAGAGTTGTTTCATATGCCTCATGATAATTTAAACCCCATGAGTTGAATTATGCTACACATGATTTGGAGTTAGCAGCCATAGTGCATGCATTAAAGACATGGAGACATTTTCTCATCAGAAACCACTGTGAGGTGTACATGGATCACAAGAGTTTGAAGTATATCTTCACGAAGAAGGAGTTAAATCTCAGGCAAAGGAGATGGTTGGAGATCATTAAGGATTATGATATGAGATTGCATTATCACCCAGGAAAGGCTAATGTAGTAGCCGATGCGTTGAGGCGCAAGAGCCATGTCAACACACTCATGACCGGAGAGTTACCCAAGGAGTTAGCTGAGGATCTTCATGAGCTATGTTTGGAGATAGTTCCGAGAGGCTACGTAGCAGCATTGGAGATTCAGTCTACTTTGATGGATAAGATTAGAGAAGCATAGAAAACTGACAAGGAGATTGCCGAGATAAGGGCAAGGATGAGCAAAGGAAAAGCTAAGGGATTTTGTGAGGATGAGCACGATACCCTATGGTTTGAGGACCGCGTATATGTGCCTAATGACCCGGAGATCAGAAAGTTGATTCTACAAGAGGCCCATGATTCGCCGTATTCGATTCACCCAGGAAATACCAAGATGTATCTGGATTTGAAGGACAGTTTCTGGTGGACCGGAATGAAGAAGGATATTGTGGAGTATGTAGCAGTTTGTGATGTATGTCAGAGAGTGAAGGCAGATCATCAGAAGCCAGCAGGATTGCTACAACCATTGCCGATACCCGAATGGAAGTGGGATAAGCTAGGCATGGATTTTATCACGGGATTGCCCAGGACTTGTTCAGGCTATGACTCGATATGGGTTGTAGTCGATCGTTTGGAGAAGGTAGCTCATTTCATCCCAGTGAAGGCCACTTATACCAGTGCTAAGTTGGCAAAGATATACATGACCAGGATCGTATGTCTGCATGGAGTTCCGAGGACCATTGTATCAGATAGAGGAACCCAGTTTACATCAAAGTTCTGGCATCAGCTGCACGAGACTTTGAGTACTAGGCTAGAGTTCAGTACAATCTTTCACCCACACACAGATGGACAGACCGAGAGAGTCAATCAGATTCTAGAGGACATGTTGAGAGCTTGCGCGCTAGATTATTGATCTAGTTGGGACGACAATTTACCATATGTAGAGTTCTCTTACAACTACAGCTACCAAGCCATTTTGAAGATGACCCCTTTCGAAGCTTTGTACGGAAGGAGATGCAGGACACCGTTGCTATGGGATGAAATTGGAGACCGTCAGTAGTTTGGACTAGATTTGATTAAAAAGTCTGAAGAGAAGGTTAAGCTGATTCGCGATAG
Organism: Triticum dicoccoides; assembly: GCF_002162155.2. Classification (NCBI taxonomy): domain Eukaryota; kingdom Viridiplantae; phylum Streptophyta; class Magnoliopsida; order Poales; family Poaceae; genus Triticum; species Triticum dicoccoides. The sequence goes on along the minus strand of NC_041389.1, from coordinate 411,830,161 downwards.
ATTCAAGGTAGCCCAGTCCTGGCAAAAGAGCTATGCGGATTCTAAACGCAAGGAGACAGTTTACGAAGTCAGAGATAGAGTTTATATTCAAGTGTCCCCACTTCAAGGAGTGAAGGGATCTGGAGTTAAGGGAAAGTTAGCACCATGTTTTGTGGGACCATACAAAGTTTTGGAACGAATGGGAGAAGTTGCTTACAAATTGGAATTGCCCGAAGGATTGTCAGGAGTTTATGATGTGTTCCATGTTTCCCAGTTAAAGAAGTGCCACGCGGAGATGGCCGATATTCCTTTGAGAGATACAGTGCCACTGGAGGCGATTCAGTTGGATATTGATTTGACCTACGAGGAGAAACCAGTCAAGATTCTCGAGTTTGCTAGCCGAGTGACGCACAACAAAGTTATAAAGTTCTGTAAGGTTCATTGGAGCCACCATACCGAAGATGAAGCCACCTGGGAGCGAGAGGAAGACCTACGGAAGGACCACCCTCACCTATTTTCTAGCCAACCCGAATCTCGAGGGCGAGATTCATCTTAAGGGGGGTAGGTTTGTAACATCCCAAATTTTCAATTTGGAATGTTATATATTAGATCATCATTGCATCTCATATTTTATTTGCATATTGGCTTGATCCTAGAAATTCTAAGCAACTCAAAGACCCACGGAGAGAGTTGGGAATTTCGTTATTTTCTTATTTGAGTTTTCTCAAAATTTTGAAAAGAGGATCAATTGGTTTTGATTATTTTTCTTCCTAATATTTCTAAAATAAAAATATGTGAGAGGTGATAAAATGAATTCTCCAAAAATAAATGAAATATTAGAGGAAAAATTCTAAAATCAATTTATTTAATTTTTTGGTTCTTTTTGCAATTTTATTTGAATTAGAAAAATTGCACGTTTTTCAAAATTGCATTTTAGGGCCAAGAAAATGTTCATCCTATTCTAAATATTTTATTTATACAATGAAAATTTATTTTGGAATTTTTAGATTTATACTTTATTTCTAAGATTTATTTAAGTTTCGGCGAAATTGTTTTTAAATAAAACTCTCCACGCGCCCGACTGGGCCGAAGGCCCAGCCGAGCCGGGCCAACCCCGAGCCGCTACGCCTTCCCCCGCGGGAGGGAGTCCTCCCCACCGTCGACGCCGAGTCCGGTCGGGGCACGCCTCCCGAGGCCGACCCTGACCCGACGCCCCTCCTCCAATCCAGCGCGGCCCCCTCCTTAAATACCCCGTCCCGCCGCCTCTCACCACCTCGCCGCCACCGCCGCCGCCACCGCCGCCT
>NC_041389.1:411819688-411828689 GCF_002162155.2 Triticum dicoccoides | reverse complement strand
CGCCGATTTGTTTTTTTCAAAAAAAAAAACGCTTAGTTTGTTTTTTTAGAAACCCTAGGTTTTATTATTTTTACATCGGTTTTATTCGCCGTTTGAGTTTTGTTGCTTCATTCGATTTGTTTCTTTTTGCAAACCGGAGTTCTTAAGTTGAACTTTCTGGTTAGATCTCTTATTTGAGTTTTACCCGTGCTTGTAGATGAGTGCTTGCTGTATGTTTGTTTGTTTGCGATAGTGCACCCGGAGTGCGCAATGTGCTACTATGAGTCTCTAGGTTTCCCGAATCATCAGCAAGACAAGTAACACTTTGATCATACCTCTTTGCTACCCAGTTTTATTGCATTAGATCAACCCTCAAACAATTGCATGGTTAGGATCTGTTTAATATGTGGGTTTTTGGGAAGTAGATGAGATAGTACCTATTGTCCTGTTTATTATCAAACCCTTGGGAGTCACTTCTACGTTTGCTCATGTTATTATGCTATGCTAGTAGAAGTGGATTGGGTGAGTGTATCCATGACAGATGTGAGTGTTGTTACTTAATGGTTTACTTAAGGTGGCTACTTTAATACACATCTGGGTGGATTGAGGCACCTGGGGAACCCAGTGTCGCTTGTATTTTTGGAAATCCCGGGGTACCGTGTGATTCTCCTATGGACCGCCAGCCAGGCTCAAAGGGATCATAAGATTATTCATGCTAGAAACATCCATGTGCAGCCACAAGCTACTATGGGCTCTAGCATAGTTGATTAAGTCGTGTGAACTCTTATAGTGGTAGACTAGCAGATGTAGGGGAAAGTAGGTGTAACTGTCTACCCATCGTAAGGTGCAAACACTTTTGAAAGACTTTGTCTCAGTCATCTGTTTCTCAAACACCATGTAGTGCGAGGAATCCAACGGAGGAGATCGAGTCTTGTGGGGAAAAGTGCGCAAACCTCTGCAAAGTGTACACAGTAATCATGGTTAGCCATGTCCCCGGTTATGGACGTTTTGAGTATCTAGTTCTTGGATTATCATGTGAATCTCAACATGTTACTTAATTTAATTTTGTTTGGGTTTAATGATGATGGCTAATTGGGATTGAGTTCCGTGAACCTTCTCAATGTTTAACAACTACCATGATAGTTAAATAAAATTTATTCCTTTGTTATAGGAAAAAATTGGCTTTATGCAAAACTGTAACCATAGAGCTTTCCACCAGCCATATATGCTTGTAGTGATAGCATTATTCTATTCATTACTCTCTATGTGTTACATTGCCAGCATATTCCATGTGCTGACCCGTTTCGGGCTGCAACGTACATGTTGCAGACTTTTCAGACAACGAGTAAGGTGCCTTAGGTCGTGATCTTTCACTTAGTGATGTTGTTAGAGTTGATAGACTCGCTTTATCTTCCAAGCCTTCCGCTGCTATCATTATTAGATGGCCTTAAGCCATATTTATTGTATTAAGTTCTCTTATGAGACATTCGTTGTAATAAGTGTGTGATTGCTACTCTGTTATAAATCCTTCAAGTACTGTGCGTGTCAGCATTACTGATCTAGGGATGACACTGATGCACAAGATCAGACTGTTTGAGGTCTGGTCGCTACAAGATGGTATCAGAGCACACGCTGACTGTAGGACACGGCCACTAAGCTAAATGCCCTAGATCACTACTCTCTTCTCATTTCTGACTCCTCTCCTTTTTCTACTCTTTAGGGATGGCAGATGCAAGGAACAAGTTCACGCAACCGGATGAAGACACACCTTTCGGACGCCACTTGAAGGAAGTTACTAGATACATGAACATCGGAGTACCAAGCTTCATCGGAACCTACATCGCCACTTTACCAGAAGAGGAGCGTTGGATGATCCAAGTTCAAGTTCCAGGAAGGACGTTCATGCCCGTCACTGAGCCCATAGAGTTTTCCTTTGATGCACCAACCTAGAGTCTAGGAAAGAGCATGGCAGCCCACATCACCATAGGACACATTGGAGAAATTTACCACAAGGATCTCAAGGATACTATATACCAGATTTGTGGGTGCCGAGATGAGCAATGGGAGATGATCAGCACCAGGAAGGATAGATCAATTGCAACTTTCATCCAGGAGTTAAACCAGCACATTCGTCGCTAGGAGAACCAGATGTGCGCAGGCATGCTAGATCTGAAGAAGGCAATGACCAAGATCATGGAGCTATAGGAAGAACTCAAGTCTACACGTGATGGATATGAGGAGGAAATCATAACATTAGTGGAGAAGAATGACGACCTGGTAAAGAAGATCAGAGTATTCATGGGAGACCCCGCGCCTGGAGGAGAAGACGACGATTCTACCTGTCCTGAGAACTACATCATCATCGACGACACCGATTCGGACCCTGACGATAGTGATGATGACTATGTTGATGAAGCTGGAGCGGATATCATGGAGTCTTCGACCGATCAATTTTTCTAGACGACCACCATAACAGTAGTAGTATTCCCCCATGTATATAGCATAGTCCAAACACTTTTGTAACGATAGTTTAGACCGTTGTATGCCCTTGTTTGAATTGATTGAGGTGATATTGATTGTGTTTTTCTCATGTGCATATGGGTAGTGTTTTCCCTCTAGATCTATTTCTATTCTATACTCTCATCTTTTCTAAACCTATCATATGCCTCCGAGACGCGACAATGGATTTGCTTTCCCACCGGAGCTCACTCAGTTGATCCAGCAGCAGAATGCATTGATGCAGATACTAGTCCAGAATCAGAATCAGGGGAGCAACAACAACAACAACCCACCACCACCACCACCTGTTGATCACTTAGCCCGTTTCTTAAGGCTTAATCCGCCGGTGTTCTCCAGTAGCACCGAGCCGATAGTTGCAGATGATTGGCTCCGCAAGATTGGAAGGGATTTGACCACTGCAGGATGCACAGATGCGGAGAGAGTGCGTTTTGCCGCACATCAACTTGATGGACCCGCAACATCATGGTGGGAGAATTTCACAGCCACTTACCCTATCGACACTGTCACATGGGACCAGTTTTAGCAGGCCTTCCGTACTTCCCATGTTTCAGCAGGAGCTATGTTAATGAAAAACCGTGAGTTTCGCAACTTGCGCCAAGGAGTACGTACAGTTGGCCAGTATATGGATGCTTTTAGTAAGGTATCACGTTATGCCCCAGATGACGTTGCTACGGATGCAGCTAAGCATGAGAAGTTTCTAGAAGGACTGAATGATGAGCTGAGCATGCAGTTGATGGTGGAAACCTTCAACAACTATCAGGAGCTGGTAGATAGAGCTCTCGTGATTGAAGGGAAACAATAACAGATTGACAACCGCAAGAGGAAGTATGGACAAGGGAAGTACAATTCTGGAGCTCAGCAGAAGCCTCATTTTACCCCGAACATGGGAGGACCTTCCGCTGTTATCGTTATTAGATGGCCTTAAGCCATATTTATTGTATCAAGTTCTCTTATGAGACATTCGTTGTAATAAGTTTGTGATTGCTACTCTGTTATAAATCCTTCAAATACTGTGCGTATCAGCATTACCGATCCAGGGATGACACTGATGCATAGAGATCAGACTGTTTGAGGTCTGGTCGCTACAGCAACATGCTCATGATCAAGTTGCTTAAAATTCATAATATCGTTCCTAAGGGTGATGATCTTAGAGGGAGGATACTTAGAGATAAAAGCATCTTTACACTAATTCCACGAATCAATAATGTTTTTAGGCAAAGATGAGAACCAAGTTTTAGCACGATCTCTAAGCGAAAACGGAAATAGTTTCAATTTAACAATATCATTATCCACATGTGTCTTCTTTTGCATATCGCACAAATCAACGAAATTGTTTAGATGTGATGCGCCATCTTCACTAGGAAGGCCAAAAAATTGATATTTCATAACAAGATTCAACAAAGCGGCATTAATTTCACAAGATTCAGCATTAGTAGTAGGAGCAATCGGAGTACTATAAAATCACTGTTGTTGGTGTTGGAAAAGTACACAATTTAGTATTATCTTGAGCCATCATGACAAGCAATCAATCCAACACACAAGCACACAAGAAGCAAGCGAAAAGAGACGAAGGGAAGAGGGGCGAAGAAAAGGCAAAGGTTTTCGAAAATCGTTTTAGAAGTGGGGGAGAGAAAAATGAGAGGCGAATGGAGAATAATGTAATGCAAGGGAGAAGAGTTTATGATGGGTAATTGGTATGGCTTGACTTGGCGTAGATCTCCCCGGCAACGGTGCCAGAAATCTCCTGCTACCTCTTTAGCTTGCGTTGGTTTTCCCTTGAAGAGGAAAGGGTGATGTTGCAAAGTAGCGTAAGTATTTCCCTCAGTTTTGGGAACCAATGTATCAATCCAGTAGGAGATAACGCACAAGTCACCGAGCACCTGCACAAACAATCAACAACTTGCAAACAACACAATAAAGGGGTTGTCAATCCCTTCACGGTCACTCGCAAAAGAGAGATCTGGTAGAGATAGATAAACGGTAAAGTAAATATTTTTGGTATTTTTGGTTTATAGATTGGAAAGTAAAGATTGCAAAATAGTAGACGGGAATTAGCAAGAAGTAAACGAGATTCAATATAATGGAAAAGAGACCCGGGGGCCATAGGTTTCACTAGTGGCTTATCTCAAGATAGCATATATAATGGTGGGTGAACAAATTACTGGTGAGCAATTGATAGAAAAGTGCATAGTTATGACGACATCTAAGGCAATGAGCATGAACATAGGCATCATGTCCATGTCAAGTAGACCGACTCCTGCCTGCATCCACTACTGTTACTCCACACATCGACCGCTATCCAGCATGCATCTAGAGTATTAAGTTCATAAGAACGAACTAACGCATTAAGCAAGATGACATCATGTAGAGTAATTAACTCAAGCAGTATGATGAAAAACCCATCTTGTTATCCTCGATGGCAACAATACAATACATGCCTTGCTGCCCCTACTGTCACTGGGAAAGAACACCGCAAGATTGAGCCCAAAGCTAAGCACTTCTCCCATTGCAAGAAAGATCAATCTAGTAGGACAAACTAAACAGATAATTCGAAGAGACTTGCAAAGATATCAAATCATGCATATAATAATTCGGAGAAGAACCAAATAATATTCATAGATAATCTTGATCATAAATCCACAATTCATCGGATCTCGGCAAACAGACCGCAAAAGAGTATTACATCAAATAGATATCCAAGAACATCGAGGAGAACATGGTATTAAAAATCAAAGAGAGGGAAGAATCCAACTAGCTAATAACTATGGACCCGAAGGTCTGTGGTAAACTACTCACGCTTCATCGGAGATGTAATGGTGTTGATGTAGAAGTCCTCCGTGATCGAATCCCCCTCCGGCAGGACACCGGAAAAGGCCCCAAGATGGGATCTCACAGGTACATAAGGTTGCGGCGGTGGAAAAGTGGTTTTGTGGCTCCCCCTGATGTTTTAAGGTATAAGAGTATATATAGGCGAAGGAACTAGCTTAGGGGAGCCACGAGGGGCCCACGAGGGTGGGGGGCTCGCCTACCCCCCGGGCACGCTCTCCTGCCTCGTGGCTTCCTTGTTGCGTCTCCGACTTCATCTCCAAGTCTTCTGGTTGCCTTTCGGTCCAAGAAAGATCACCGCAAAGGTTTCATTCTGTTTTGACTCCGTTTGGTATTCCTTTTCTGCAAAGCTCTAAAATAGGCAAAAAAACAGAAACTGGCACTGGGCCCTCGGTTAATAGGTTAGTCCCAAAAATAATATAAAATAGCATATATATGTCTATTAAACATCCAAAACAGATAATATAATAGCACAGAACAATCAAAAATTATAGATATATTGGAGACGTATAGGATATAAGTGAAGAACGAGAGTCAATGACAAACTACTCCAAAAGATATAAGTGAAGATCAATGAGTAGTGATACATTTTTAAGTAGCTATATGTGGACTCTCTCCAAATCAAAATTTCAGAATGAAGTATTTTTATTCAAACAACAAACAAAATGAAAAGATGCTCAAGCAAAACACATATCATGTGACGTATAAAAATATAGTTCGAAGTGAGGTTACCAATAATGTTGAAGACGAAAGAGGGGATTCCATCTAGGGCATCCCCAAACTTAGACGCTTGAGTCTTCCTTGAAATGTACCTTGGGGTGCATTGGGAATCCCCAAGCTTAGGGTCTTGCCACTCCTTATTCTGCTCATATCAATATCTCACCCAAAACTTGAAAACTTCAATCACACAAAACTTAACGGAACTTTGTGAGATAGGTGAGTATGTGTGATGCCCCGACTTAATCATGCACTAATCATACATGCAGACATGCATGATCAAGATCAGATACTCACGAGAAGATATCGCAACACAACTCTAAACACAAATTGAAGTTCTACAAGCTTCATATTACAAGCTAGGGGCCTCGAGAGCTCGAATACATAAGCTTGAATACAAACAAGTCAGCGGAAACAACAATATCTGAGTACACACATAATTTAAACAATTCTTCCTTAAGAAGGCTAGCACAAACTTCAACAATGATCGAGAAGGCAAGACCTCCTACCTGGGAGCGCCTCCTAACTACTCCTGGTCGTCGTCGGCCTCCACGTAGTAGTAGGCACCCTCGGGTAGTAGTAGTAGTCGTCGGTGGTGGCATCTGGCTCCTGGGATCCGTCATCTAATTGGAGGAATTCAGTATCGGGGAAAAGAGGTAGCAAAGCAACCGTGAGTACTCATCCAAAGTACTCCCAAGACTTACATCAGAACTAAACTAATTATGGATCTGCATCAAAGGAATGGGGCTATATCTTTGGACTGAACTGCAGAAATGCCAGAAGAGAAGGGAAAGCCTAGCCTATCGAAGACTAGCATCTTGAAACATCTTGCGGCATTAGAAGAGTGCAGATTAGCATAACATAAAGTAGTTGCTTGTTGTGTAATGCCCAAAGATCCTTTCTCGACTCCCTGCAAGAAAGAAATCCCGAAGCAATCATATCCATTTATCATCGCCACATCCAGTTCTAGTTGTATAGGTTGGGATACAACTCCGAGCGTCCATTACCGTGGACACGACTATTTGAATCGATTAACTTCCCTATAGGGGTGCACAAACTTACCCAACACGCTCGATTAACTCCGGCCAAACACACTTTCCTGGGTCATGCCCAACCTCGGCTGGTCGACGCTACTTCTTGAGCTTGCGTTGTTTTTTCCCTTGAAGAGGAAATGGTGATGCAGCAAAGTAGAGATAAGTATTTCCCTCAGTTTGAGAACCAAGGTATCAATCCAATAGGATGAACACACAAGTCACCAATGATAGCACCTACACAAACAAACAAATACTTGCACCCAACACGATAAAGGGGTTGTTAATCCTTCAGGTTACTTGCAAGGATGAGATCTCACAGAGATAGGTATAAAAGATAAATAAAAGTGTAAAATAAAGTAAAGGTAAATAAATTGCAGCAAAGTATTTTGGGTTTTTTGTTTTGTAGATCTGAAAATAATATGATAAAAATAGACCCGGGGGCCGTAGTTTTCACTAGAGGCTTCTCTCTTGAAAGACCGCATATGATGTCTACTATGCAACATTTCTTCTTGTAGACTCATGTTGGGACTCCAAGTGAAGTGTTTTGTAGGACAGTAGCAAATTTCCCTCAAGTGGATGACCTAAGGTTTATCAATCCGTGGGAGGCATAGGATGAGAGATGGTCTCTCTCAAACAACCCTGCAACAAAATAACAAAGAGTCTATTGTGTCCCCAACACACCCAATACAATGGTAATTGTATAGGTACACTAGTTCGACGAAGAGATGGTAATACAAGTGTAATATGGATAGTAGATATAGGTTTTTGTAATCTGAAAATATAAAAACAGCAAGGTAGCAAGTAACAAAAGTGAGCAAAAGCGGTATTGCAATGCTTGAAAACAAGGCATAGGGTTCATACTTTCACTAGTGCAAGATCTCTCAACAATGAAAACATAATTTGATCATATAACAATCCCTTAGCGTGCAACAAAGAATCACTCCAAAGTTTCTATCGGAGAATGTAGGCCAAAAATGTGCATCAACCCCTATGCATAGATTACCCAAATGTCACCTTGGGAATCTGCGAGTTGAGTGTCAAAACATACATCAAGTGAATCAATATAATACCCCATTGTCACCACTCACCACAGGTATCCATATGCAAGACATACATTAAGTGTTCTCAAATCCAATATTCAATCCAACATAACGAAACCTCAGAGAGAAAGACTCAATTCATGACAAGAAGGTAGAGAGGGAAGAACACCATAAGATCCAAATATATTAACAAATCTTGCGGTACATCAAGATCGTGCAAATCAAAAACACGAGAGAGATCAAACACATAGCTACTAGTACATGCCCTCAGCCCCTAGGGTGAACTACTCCCTCCTCATCATGGTGGCCGTCGGGATGATGATGGCCTCCGGTGATGACTTCCCCCTCGGGCAGGGTGCCGGAATGGGGTCCCGATTGATTTTTCGTGGCCATAGAGGCTTGTGGTGGTGGAACTTCTCATCTAGGGTTCTTTTCGAGGGTTTTGGTATTTATAGGATCTTTTGGCGTCGGTATCATGTCAAGGGGGTGCCAAGGGGCCCACAAGCTCAGGAGGCGCGCCCTAGGGGTGTGGGCACGCCCCCAGGCTTGTGGCTTCCTCGGTCACCTCCTGGTCCAGCTCCGGTGCTTCGTGGGTCTCTTTAGGTCCATAAAAAATCACCATAATTTTTCAGCCCATTTCGAGCACTTTTATTTCTGCACAAAAAACAACACCAAGGTAGTTCTTTTGAAAACATCATCAATTTGGGTTAGTTCTAAACAAATCATACCAAAACCATATAAAATTGTTCTATACATGGCATGAATACTTCATAAATTATAGATACGTTGGAGACGTATCAGCAAACGGTGGGTAAACAAATTACTATTGAGCAATTGATAGAAAAGCGCAAAGTTATGGCGACATCTAAGGCAATGATCATGAAT
>NC_041389.1:411770557-411819389 GCF_002162155.2 Triticum dicoccoides | reverse complement strand
TGAATAGGCGATTTTTACAAACTCGTCACTGAGGAAATTCAACATGAGGAATTTCCTAAGTTGCGTACTACAAGCAATGGAATAAGTACTCAAATGCATGCATAAAAGAACAGTAGCACAGTCATCATGATGAAATGAAACATACACAGATCACAAGTAGCATGAAAACATGATAAGCAGGCTGAAGACAAAGTGACTGAAGAATTAGGATTGAGGAAATTGAGAAAGTCTTCAGTCAAAGTCTTCAAACAGTAATGATCAAGTTCATCAACACAAGAATGAGGAAATTAAAGGGTTGAGGAAATAGAACTAGTAGCTTGGTGAAGACGATGATTTGGTAGACCAGTTCCAACTGTCGTCATAGTTGTACATTTGGTTGGAGCAGCTAGGTATTTAAACCTGAGGATACACAGTCCCGGACACACAATCCTCACCGTATTCTCCTTTAGCTAAGGTCACACAGACCTCGCCCAGTAACTCGTGCTAAGTCTCCAGGTGACTTCCAAACCTTCACAGACTCGGTCACTCAGCGATCCACAATTTCTCTTGGATGCTCTATACCATGACGCCTAGTCCTCAAAGGTAACAAGCATCGGTTCCACACAGGAACAATCTCTTCAGTGATGCTCAATCACTTTGGGTTTGTAGGTGTTTGGGTTTAGGTTTTTCCTCACTTGATGATTTTCGCTCAAAGTCCTCGAAGGATGAGATGCTCTCAATGACAAGTGTCAGTTTCTCTCGGAGCAGCCAAACAACTAGTGGTTGTAGGGGGCGGCTATTTATACCCTAGGGAGCAGCCCAACATGATAAGACATAAATGCCCTTCAATGATATGACCGTTAGGTGGGTAGATATTTTGGGACAACTGACTCTTAGCGTAGCAACGGTCGGAAATTTGAGTATCAAATTCCTCAGGGCTATCATGTTCCTCACTTGTAGGCAATCTGCACTGGCGAATTCCTAACTCCTCAGTCAGAAAAAATTCCTCACAGAACAGAAGATCTTTGTCTCTGTCAGTGAAGAAATTGATTGAACTGTATGAGATTTCCAATGGCTTCACTCGAAAGGACTGGGTAGGTGTAGGATTTTGAGATGAGCATCACTTGGAAACTTTTCCTTAGTTTTACCTTGACCCCCTTTAACAGTATGGTGTTTCCTATGACTCAAGAAAGAGAAAATGAAACTATGAAAACAAAAGTCTTGACGCTTCATAATCCTCGCATCAATATCGAAGTCTTCAAGGTCACACCAATTTCTTCATTTTCAAAGTCTTCAAGAAAACCAAAGTCTTCAACTGAAGACATACATTTTTAGGGGTTGAATTTCATCGTAAATATAAAACTCCTCATAGACTTATAGTACATGTGTACACTCACAAGCACATTAGTCCCTTGACCTTTAAGTCTTCAATACACCAAAATCACTAAGGGGCACTAGATGCACTTACAATCCCCCCCTTTTGGGTGATTGATGACAAATAGGTTGAGTTTTCAACGGGGATAAACATATGAAGTGTAAATACTGATATTGAGGAATTTGATTGCAAGATATATAAGAACTCCCCCTGAAGATGTGCATATTTGAGGAATTTGCTTTGAATAGCAAATGCACACTGTAGAGTAATATCATGGAGATCTCCCCCTATATCTTGTAATTCATACACGCATTTGACATATGATATGAAGAATTTGAAATGCATGATGAAATATGGTGTCTAACAAAATTCAGCATGCGTGCATTAAGGTACTTGAGGAAATAAGCATGCAGAAAGCAGGTCAAAAAGAGTCATACCACCATAGGACTTAAGTTTACAACTCATCAGAGCAAACACCTCAGAAGAAAAAGAGTTGTAACTTAACCGAAAAACACCCATATATAAGAGACCTGCTTGAAGACTAACTCAAATTTCTCCCCCTTTGTCAACGAATGACCAAAAGGGATGAAAAGTGAGGACTAACGCCCCTGAAGAATATCATCATGATGTCAATGGAGGAGTGCCAGCATTGTTGGGGTCGTCCGTTGAAGTTGGGTCTGCCGCTGTGTCGTTCAAGTCTCCAGCTTCATTTATCTCATGCGATGAAGAATATGAACTTATAACCAGCTGAATAACTTTGACCTTCTTGAATTTCTTCGAAGGTGGCTCAGACCAGTCAAAGTCCTGTTGAAAGTGTTGGGGAATGCCGAAATTTCAAAAAAATTCCTACGTTCACGCAAGATCTATCTAGGTGACGCATAGCAATGACAGGGGAGAGTGTGTCCACGCACCCTCGTAGACCGAAAGAGGAAGCGTTTCAATAACACGGTTGATGTAGTCGAACTTCTTCGCGATCCAACCGATCAAGTACCGAACGTACGGCACCTGCACGTTCAGCACACGTTCAGCTCGATGACGTCCCTCGTTCTCTTGATCCAATTGAGGACGAGGGTGAGTTCCTTCAGCACGACGGTGTGGCGACACTGATGATGATGTTATCGGTGCAGGGCTTCGCCTAAGCACTACGCTGGTATGATCGAGGTGTGTAACTGTGGAGGGGGGCACCACACACGGTTAAGAGAAACTTGTGTGTTCTAGGGTGCCCCCTGCCCAGGTATATAAAGGAGGGAGGGGGAGGTCGGCCGGCCCCTAGGGCGCTCCCTAAGAGGAGGAGTCCTACTAGGACTTCCTAGTCCTAGTAGGATTCCACTTCAAGGGAGAGAGGGGGAAGGAAGGAGAGGGAGAGGGAGTAGGAAAGGGGGGCACCGCCCCCCTTCCCTTGTCCTATTCGGACTCCAAGGGGGGGTAGCCTACCCTGGCTTCCCTCCTCTCTCTCCACCAAGGCCCATGGTTGCCCATTAGTTCCCCGGGGGATTCCGGTAACCCCTCCGGCACTCCAGTTTTACCCGAAACTTCCCGGAACTCTTCCGGTGTCCGAATAACATGGTCCAATATATCAATCTTTATGTCTCAACCATTTCGAGACTCCTCGTCACGTCCGTGATCTCATCCAGGACTCCGAACAAACTTCGATCATCAAAAACACATAACTCATAATACATATCATCATCGATCGTTAAGCGTGCGGACCCTACGGGTTCGAGCACTATGTAGACATGACCGAGACACATCTCCGATCAATAACCAATAGCGGAACCTGGATGCTCATATTGGCTCCTACATATTCTACGAAGATCTTTATCGGTTAAACCGCATAACAATATACGTTGTTCCTTTTGTCATCGGTATGTTACTTGCCCGAGACTCAATCATCGGTATCATCATACCTAGTTCAATCTCATTATCGGCAAGTCTCTTTACTCGTTCCGTAATACTTCATCCCGCAACTAACTCATTAGTCACATTGCTTGCAAGGCTTATAGTGATGAGCATTACCGAGAGGGCCTAGAGATACCTTTCTGAAACACAGAGTGACTAATCCTAATCTTGACCTATGCCAACCCAACAAACACCTTCGGAGACACCTGTAGAGCATCTTTATAATCACCCATTTACGTTGTGACATTTGATATCACACAAAGTTTTCCTACGGTATTCGGGAGTTGCATAATCTCATAGTCTAAGGAACATGTATAAGTCATGAAGAAAGCAGTAGCAATGAAACTGTAACGATCATAATGCTAAGCTAACGGATGGGTCATGTCCATCACATCATTATCCTAATGATGTGATCCCGTTCATCAAATGACAACACATGTCTATGGTTAGGAAACATAAACATCTTTGATTAACGAGCTAGTCAAGTAGAGGCATACTAGGGACACTATGTTTTGTCTATGTATTCACACATGTACTAAGTTTCCGGTTAATACAATTCTAGCATGAATAATAAACATTTATCATGAAAGAATGAAATGAATAATAACTTTATTATTTCTTCTAGGGCATATTTCCTTCAGTCTCCCACTTGCACTAGAGTCAATAATCTAGATTACATGCTAATGATTCTAACACCCATGGAGTTTTGGTGCTGATCATGTTTTGCTCGTGGAAGAGGCTTAGTCAACGGGTCTGCAACATTCAGACCCGTATGTATCTTGCAAATCTCTATGTCCCCCTCCGGCACTTGATGACGGATGGAATTGAAGAGTCTCTTGATGTGCTTGGTTCTCTTGTGAAATCTGGATTCCTTTGCCAAGGCAATTGCACCAGTATTGTCACAAAATATTTTCGTTGGACCCGATGCACTAGGTATGTCACCTAGATCGGATATGAACTCCTTCATCCAAACTCCTTCATTTGCTGCTTTCGAAGCAGCAATGTACTCCGCTTCACACGTAGATCCTGCCATGACGCTCTACTTGGAACTGCACCAACTGACAACTCCTCCATTCAATAAAAATACGTATCCGGATTGCGACTTAGAGTCATCCGGATCAGTGTCAAAGCTTGCATCGACGTAAACGTTTACGACGAGGTCTTTGTCACCTCCATAAGCGAGAAACATATGCTTAGTCTTTTTTAGGTATTTCAGGATGTTCTTGACCGCTGTCCAGTGCCCCACTCCGGGATTACTTTGGTACCTCCCTGCTTATACTTATAGCAAGGCACACATTAGGTCTGGTAGACAGCATTGCGTACATGATAGAACCTATGGCTGAAGCATAGGGAATGACTTTCATTTTCTCTCTATCTTCTGCAATGGTCGGGCTTTGAGTCTGACTCAACTTCACACCTTGTAACACAGGCAAGAACCCTTTCTTTGACTGATCCATTTTGAACTTCTTCAAAACATTATCAAGGTATGTGCTTTGTGAAAGTCCAATTAATCATCTTGATCTATCTCTATAGATCTTGATGCCCAATATGTAAGCAGCTTCTCCGAGGTCTTTCGTTGAAAAACTTTTATTCAAGTATCCTTTTATGCCATAGAGAAATTCTATATCATTTCCAATCAACAATATGCCATCCACATATAATATTAGAAATGCTACAGAGCTCCCACTCACTTTCTTGTAAATACAGGCTTCTCCAAAAGTCTATATAAAACCAAATGCTTTGATCATACTATCAAAGCGTTTATTCCAACTCTGAGAGGCTTGCATCAGTCCATAAACAGATTGCTGGAGCTTGCACACTTTGTTAGCACCCTTTGGATTGACAAAACCTCCTGGTTGCATCATATACAACTCTTCTTCCAGAAAACCATTCAGGAATGTAGTTTTGACATCCATCTGCCAAATTTCATAATCATAAAATGCGGCAATTGCTAACATTATTCAGACAGACTTAAGCATCGCTACGGGTGAGAAAGTCTCATCGCATTCAACTCCTTGAACTTGTCGAAAACCTTTCACAGCAAGTCGAGCTTTGTAGACAGTAACATTACTGCAGCGTCAGTCTTCTTCTTGAAAATCCATTTATTTTATATGGCTTGCCGATCATCGGGCAAGTCCACCAAAGTCCACACTTTGTTCTCATACATGGATCCCATCTCGGATTTCATGGCCTCAAGCCATTTCGCGGAATATGGGCTCATCATCGCTTCCTCATAGTTCATAGGTTCACCATGGTCTGGTAACATGACTTCCACAACAGGATTACCGTACCACTGTGGTGCGGATCTTACTCTGTAAGACCTACGAGGTTCAGTAGTAACTTGATCATCATCATTAGCTTCCTCACTAATTTGTGTAGGAATCACTAGAACTGATTTCTGTGATGAACTACTTTCCAATAAGGGAGAAGGTACAATTACCTCATCAAGTTGTAATTTCCTCTCACTCACTTCTTTCGAGAGAAATGCCTTCTCTAGAAAGGATCCATTCTTAGCAACAAAGATTTTGCCTTTGGATTTGTGATGGAAGGTGTACACAACAGTCTCCTTTGGGTATCCTATGAAGACGCACTTCTCCGATTTGGGCTCGAGCTTATCAGGTTGAAGCTTTTTCACATAAGCATCACAGCCCCAAACTTTAAGAAACGACAACTTCGGTTTCTTGCCAAACCACAGTTCCTAAGGCGTCATCTCAACGGACTTTGATGGTGCCCTATTTAAAGTGAATGCAGCCATCTCTAAATCATAACCCCAAAATGATAGTGGTAAATCAGTAAGAGACATCATAGAACACACCATATCTAATAAAGTACGGTTACAACGTTCGGACACACCATTTTGCTGTGGTGTTCTAGGTGGCGTAAGTTGTGAAACTATTCCACATTGTTTCAAATGAAGACCCAAATCATAACTCAAATATTCTCCTCCACGATCAGATCGTAGAAACTTTATTTTCTTGTTATGATGATTTTCCACTTCACTCTGAAATTCTTTGAACTTTTCAAATGTTTCAAACTTATGCTTCATTAAGTAGATATAACCATATCTGCTCAAATCATCTATGAAGGTAAGAAAATAACGATACCCGCCATGAGCCTCAACACTCATTGGTCTGCATACATCGGTATGTATTATTTCCAATAATTTAGTAGCTCGTTCCATTGTTCCAGAGAACGCAATTTTAGTCATCTTGCCCATGAGGCACGGTTCACAAGCACCAAGTGATTCATAATCAAGTGATTCCAAAAGTCCATCAGCATGGATTTTTTTCATGCGCTTTAGACTGATATGATCCAAATGGCAATGCCACAAATAAATTGCACTATCATTATCAACTTTGCATCTTTTGGCTTCAATATTATGAACATGTGTACCATCCTGATCGAGATTCAACAAAAATAGACCATTCAGCAAGCGTGCATGACCATAAAAGATATTACTCATATAAATAGAACAACCATTATTCTCTGATTGAAATGAATAACCGTCTCGCATCAAACAAGATCCAGATATAATGTTCATGCTCAACACTAGCACCAAAAAACAATTATTCAGGTCTAAAACTAATCCCGAAGGTAGACGTAGAGGTAGCAAGCCAATGGCAATCACATCGACCTTGGAACCATTTCCCATGCGCATCGTCACCTCGTCCTTAGCCAATCTTCCTTTGATCTGTAGTCCCTGTTAGTTGCAAATATGAGCATCAAAACCAGTATCAAATACCCAGGCGCTACTACGAGCATTAGTAAGGTACACATCAATAACATGTATATCAAATATACCTTTCACTTTGCCATCCTTCTTATCTGCCAAATACTTGGGGCAGTTCTGCTTCCAGTGACCAGTCCCTTTGCAGTAGAAGCACTCAGTTTTAGGCTTAGGTCCAGACTTGCATTTTCTTCTCCTAAGCAGCTGTTGGGGAATGTAGTAAATTCAAAAAATTTCCTATGCACACGCAAGATCATGGTGATGCATAGCAACGAGAGGGGAGAGTGTCATCCGCGTACCCTCGTAGACCGAAAGCGGAAGCGTTAGCACAACGCGGTTGATGTAGTCGTACGTCTTCACGATCCGACTGATCCAAGTACCGAACGTACGGCACCTCCGAATTCAGCACACGTTCAGCTCGATGACGTCCCTCGAACTCTGATCCAGCCGAGCTTTGAGGGAGAGTTTCGTCAGTACGATGGCCTGGTGACGGTGATGATGTTGCTACCGACGCAGGGCTTCGCCTAAGCACTGCTACGATATGATCAAGGTGGAATATGGTGGAGGGGGGCACCGCACACGGCTAAAAGATCAAGATATCAATTGTTGTATCTCCATGGGGTGCCCCCCTCCCCCGTATATAAAGGAGTAGAGGAGGGGAGGGCCGGCCCTCTCTTAGGCGCGCCATAGGGAGTCCTACTCCCACCGGGAGTAGGATTCCCCCCTTCCAAGTTGGAGTAGGAGAAAGGGAAGGGAAAAGGAGAAGGAAGGAAGGGGGCGCCCCTCCTCCCTAGTCCAATTCGGACCAGTCCATGGGGAGGGGTGCGGCCACCCTTTGCGGCCTTTCTTTCCTTTCCCATATGGCCCATTAAGGCCCACTACGAATTCCTGTAACTCTCCGGTACTCTGAAAAATACCCGAATCACTTGGAACTTTTCCGATGTTCGAATATAGTCGTCCAATATATCGATCTTTACGTCTCAATCATTTTGAGACTCCTCGTGATGTCCCCGATCTCATCCGGGACTCCGAACTACCTTCGGTACATCAAAACACATAACTCATAATATAAATCATCATGGAACGTTAAGCGTGCGGACCCTACGGGTTCGAGAACTATGTAGACATGACCGAGACTCATTTTCGATCAATAAAAAATAGCGGAACCTGGATGCTCATATTGGCTCCCACATATTCTACGAAGATCTTTATCAATCAAACCGCATAACAACATACGTTGTTCCCTTTGTCATCGGTATGTTACTTGCCCGAGATCCGATCATCGGTATCTCAATACCTAGTTCAATCTCGTTACCGGCAAGTCTCTTTACTCGTTCCGTAATGCATCATCTCACAACTAACTCATTAGCTACATTGCTTGCAAGGCTTATAGTGTTGTGCATTACCAAGAGGGCCTAGAGATACCTCTCCGACAATCGGAGTGACAAATCCTAATCTCGAAATACGCCAACTCAACATGTACCTTCGGCGACACCTGTAGAGCTCCTTTATAATCACCCAGTTACGTTGTGACATTTGGTAGCACACAAAGTGTTCCTCCGGTAAATGGGAGTTGCATAATCTCATAGTCATAAGAACATGTATAAGTCATGAAGAAAGCAATAGCAACATACTAAACAATCAAGTGCTAAGCTACGGAATGGGTCAAGTCAATCACATCATTCTCTAATGATGTGATCCCGTTAATCAAATGACAACTCATGTCTATGGCTAGGAAACTTACCCATCTTTGATTCAACGAGCTAGTCAAGTAGAGGCATACTAGTGACATTATGTTTGTCTATGTATTTACACATGGACTCAGTTTCCGGTTAATACAATTCTAGCATGAATAATAAATATTTATCATGAAATAAGGAAATAAATAATAACTTTATCATTGCCTCTAGGGCATATTTCCTTCAGCAGCAACTTTCTTGCCGTTCTTCTTGAAGTTCTCCTTCTTCCCTTTGCCCTTTTTCTTGAAACTAGTGGTCTTGTTGACCATCAACACTTGATGCTCCTTCTTGATTCTTACCTCCGTAGCTTTTAGATCGCGAAGAGATCGGGAATAGTCTTGTTCATCCGTTGCATATTATAGTTCATCATGAAGCCTTTATAGCTTGGTGGCAGTGATTGAAGAACTCTGTCAATGACACTATCATCAGGAAGATTAACTCCCAGCCGAGTCAAGTGGTTATGGTACCCAGACATTCTGAGTATGTGTTCACTGACAGAACTATTCTCCTCCATTTTGCAGCTGTAGAAGTTGTTGGAGACTTCATATCTCTTAACTCGGGCATTTGCTTGAAATATTAACTTCAACTCTTGGAACATCTCATATGCTCCATGATGTTCAAAACATCTTTGAAGTGTCGATTCTATGCCGTAAAGCATGGCACACTGAACTATCGAGTAGTCATCAGCTTTGCTCTGCCATACATTCTTAACGTCATCAGTAGCATCTGCAGCAGGCCTGGCACCCAACGGTGCTTCCAGAATGTAATTCTTCTGTGCAACAATGAGGATAATCCTCAAGTTACAGACCCAGTCCGTGTAGTTTTTGCCATCATCTTTCAACTTAGCTTTATCTAGGAACGCACTAAAATTCAAAGGAACGGTAGCACGGGTCGTTGATCTACAATAACATAGACATGCAAAATAACTATCAAGACTAAGTTCATGATAAATTAAAGTTCAATTAATCATATTACTTAAGAACTCCCACTTAGATAGACATCCCTCTAGTCATCTAAATGATCACGTGATCCAAATCAACTAAACCATGTCCGATCATCACTTGAGATGGAGTAGTTTTCAATGGTGAACATCACTATGTTGATCATATGTACTATATGATTCACATTCGACCTTTCGGTCTCAGTGTTCCGAGGCCATATATGCATATGCTAGGCTCGTAAAGTTTAACCCGAGTAGTCTGCGTGTGCAAAACTGGCTTGCACCCCTCGTATGTGAATGTAGAGCTTATCACACCCTATCATCACGTGGTGTCTCGGCACGACGAACTGTAGTAACGGTGCATACTTAGGGAGAACACTTATACCTTTAAATTTAGTAAGAGATCATCTTATAATGCTACCGCCATACTAAGCAAAATAATATGCATAAAAGATAAACATCACATGCAATCAAAATATGTGACATGATATGGCCATCATCATCTTGTGCTCATGATCTCCATCATCGAAGCATCATCATGATCTTCATCATCACCGGCGCGACACCTTGATCTCCATCGCAGCATCGTTGCCGTCTCGCCAACTATTGTTACTACGACTATTGCTACCGCTTAGTGATAATGTAAATCACTTACATGGAGATTGCATTGCATACAATAAAGTGACAACCATATGGCTCTCATAACTTTGTTACAAAACATGATCATCTCATACAACAATTTATATCACATCATGCCTTGACCATATTACATCACAACAAACCCTGCAAAAACAAGTTAGACGTCCTCTACTTTGTTGTTGTAAGTTTTACGTGGCTGCTACGGGATTCTAGCAAGAACCGTTCTTACCTACGCATCAAAACCATAATGATATTTTGTCAAGTATGCTGTTTTAACCTTCAACAAGGACTGGACGTAGTCAAAGTCGATTCAACTAAAGTTGGAGAAACAGACACCCGCCAGCCACCTATGTGCAAAAGCACGTCGATAGAACCAGTCTCATGAATGCAGTCATGTAATGTTGATCCGGGACGCTTCATCCAAACAATACCACCGAATCAAAGTAAGAAGTTGGTGCTAAGCAGTATGACTATTATCGCCCACAACATCTACGCATAGACTTGGCTCTGATGCCACTGTTGGGGAACACGGTAATGTCAAAAAAATCCAACGATCACGCAAGATCTATTTAGGTGATGCATAACAACGAGAGGGGAGAGTGTGTTCACGTACCCTCGTAGACCGTAAGCAGAAGCGTTTCAATAACGCGGTTGATGTAGTCGAACTTCTTCGCGATCCAACCGATCAAGTACCAAACGTACGACACCTCCGCGTTCAACACACATTCAGCTCGATGACGTGCCTCATGCTCTTGATCCAGTTGAGGATGAGGGTGAGTTCCGTAAGCACCACGGCGTGGCGATGGGGATGATAATGTTACCAGCGCAGGGCTTCGCCTAAGCACTGCGATGGTATGATCGAGGTGTGTAACTGTGGAGGGGGACATCGCACATGATTAAGAGAATGTTGTGTGTTCTAGGGTGCCCCCTGCCCCCGTATATAAAGGAAGGAGGGGGAGGCCGGCTAGCCCCTAGGGCGCGCCCCAAGAGGAGTCCTACTAGGATTCCACTTCAAGGGAGAGAGGGGGAAGGAAGGAGATGGAGAGGGAGTAGGAAAGGGGGGCGTCGCCCTCCCTTCCCTTGTCCTATAAGGACTCCAAGGGGGCATGCGGCCTGCCCTGGCTGCCCTCCTCTCTCTCCACTAAGGCCCATGGTGGCCCATTAGTTCCTCGGGGGGATCCGGTAACCCCTCCGGCACTCCGGTTTTACCCGAAACTTCCCAGAACTCTTCCGATGTCCGAATAACATGGTCAAATATATCATCCTTTATGTCTCGACCATTTAGAGACTCCTTGTCATGTCCGTGATCTCACCCGGGACTCCAAACAAACTTCGGTCATCAAAAACACATAACTCATAATACATATCACCATCAATGTTAAGCGTGCGGACCCTACGGGTTCAAGAACTATGTAGACATGACCGAGACACATCTCCAATCAGTAATCAATAGCGGAACCTAGATGCTCATGTTGGCTTCTACATATTCTACGAAGATCTTTATCGGTCAAACCGCATGACAACATACGTTGTTCCTTTTGTCAACGGTATGTTACTTGCCCGAGATTCGATCGTCCGTATCATCATACCTAGTTCAATCTCATTACCGGCAAGTCACTTTACTCATTCTGTCATATACTTCATCCTGCAACTAACTCATCAGTCACATTGCTTGCAAGGCTTATAGTGATGAGCATTACCGAGAGGGCCCAGAGATACCTTTCCGAAACACGAAGTGACAAATCCTAATCTCGATCTATGCCAACCCAACAAACACCTTCGGAGACACCTATAGAGCATCTTTATAATCACCCATTTATGTTGTGATGTTTGATAGCACACAAAGTGTTCCTACGGTATTCAGGAGTTGCATAATCTCATAGTCTAAGGAACATGTATAAGTCATGAAGAAAGCAGTAGCAATGAAATTGTAACGATCATAATGCTAAGCTAACGAATGGGTCATGTCCATCATATCATTCTCCTAATGATGCGATCCCATTCATCAAATGACAACACATGTCTATGGTTAGGAAACATAACCATCTTTTATTAATGAGCTAGTCAAGTAGAGGCATACTAGGGACACTATGTTTTGCCTATGTATTCACACATGTACTAAGTTTCCGGTTAATAAAATTCTAGCATGAATAATAAACATTTATCATGAAGTAATGAAATAAATAATAACTTTATTATTGCCTCTAGGCCATATTTCCTTCAGAAAGTGCATCTCCTTGAGATCTTCAACTATGTAGTGATGTGAAAGAATGGCCCAAGTGCGGTCGAAGACATGATGCAAGTAGTAGTGGTTCTTCTTCACTGAGTTTTGTGTGACAGTCATGTTTTGAAGAATTGCACCAAACTGACGCTTGACCCACTTGTGATTTCTATCAACTTTCTGATGAAGACTGAGGAGAAGTTCACGATCAGTCATCACACACGCAGCAGTGGCTTGAGAATTTTGCTTTGAAGCTTTTGCGGCAGAATCTTGTGTTACAGAATCATCATTGGTGTAATAGGATGTAGCTTTGCGAAACTGTCCATCCAATGGACGAGTGCCTTCATCAATAACATCAGCCTTCCCCTTCTCATCAGCCGAGGAAATAGTCCTTTTGAGGGCTTCAATAGGGGGCAAATAGCTAAGATGATTTTGCAAGTCAGCCTTATAATGAATTGAAGACCTTGATCTGATGAATTTCATGATCTAGGGAGGATAAGGCTTCAACTCAAAAGGTGCACAACAGCATTATCCAAAGTCCTCATGAAGAAATCATGGTAGTTGATTGGATACCATGTATGATATTGAACAACAGATTCTTCATGATGCCAACAACCTCTTCTTCATCAGAGTTGTGGCCCTTAATTGGACTGGGGTTTTTGGTCAAGATGTGATAAACTGGCCTTGGCACATAGAGCAATTCCTTCATGAGGAATGTGGTCCTTGGATCTTGGCCAACCTTCAAAGGCTTCATCAGTACTTGCATCAAATGATTTGAAAGTTTAGGTTCTGCATAGATGAGCCGGGTACCTTCAGTGGGAGGACTGACTGGGACGGCATGAAGCAATTCAAAGGCCAGTGCTTTATAATGAGTATTTTTAGACATCCTGACGATCACCATGAATTCACATCTTCAACATTTCCAGTCATGTGCAGTGTGGCGTAGAATTGAAGAATGAGTTCTTCATTCCAGTCGCAAATGTCAGTGCAAAAGTTTAGTAGCCCAACGTCATGAAGAACACTTAGGACAGGGGTGAAGCATGAAAGAGAATCCATATCCACATGAGGAGTTTGTTCGTGATCAAATACCTTGTCCTTATCAAATATCAGTGAGGAATAAAAATGCATCTGGTTGGTTGGCCAAAAGCGCTTGCGTCGAAGTCTAGCAGAGTCATAGGGATTGTAATCCGTGAAGAAATCATGCTCAGCAAAGAAATCATCAGCATTGAATTTCTGCTTCTTGGTATGAGGATTTTGTGGCTTGGGCTGAAGATTAACAGTTCAATTCTTCACAGCCTCCTAGCGTACAACCTCTAGAGCCACAGACTGAGGAATTTCAGCAGCAGTTTCATCAGCAGCAGTCTTGGTCTCCATTTCTTCAGCATTAGTAGCTGGAACTTCTTCTGGAATAGAATGAATTGAAGCTTGATGTCCTTCAGAGCCCGTATGAATTTCTTCAGTTTGTACAGGGGACTGAGGAAGTTGATGCAGAGGAGTGGCCAATGGTGAATTAGGATGATGACTTTCCCAATAGTCATCATTCAAAATAGGAGTTGTAGACCCAATGTCCACATCCTCATCTTCTTCATCAATTTCTTCAGAGCCTGCCTCTTCAGCTGTGAATTAAGGCATGGGCGATGATACCAGCGGAGTTGAAGGGATTTCATCCACTTCAATATCTTCATCCAATTGCTCTGAAGAAGTAGCAGAAGGATTTTCTTCATTGTTATCATCTGGAATGCCATATTCCTCACCAAAGGGAACAATCTCCTTTGGTGGCATGCTTGAGATAGGAACATCATCAATGGGGTTGGTGTATGAATTCATCAAAGTCTTCACCTTGTTAGGAGCAGAAGACTCTGAAGTCGCTGATGCTTTCCTTTTCTTCACTGCTGCCCTCTCTGCAACTTTGGTCTTCTTTACTTCTGATGCAGAAGGAAGATTGATATTTTTCATCTGTGATGACTTTGCAGGAGGATCAGATGAAATTGCTCTAGTTTGTTCAGGCACAATTGATGCAGTTGCCCTGGCATGCTCAGATTCTTCAGGCACAACAAATGCTTCATATGGCCTGGTCTGTTCTACAGGCGCAACATTGGAGGTTTCCCTGACAGTTTCTTCAGGAGATGGAATTTCTTCAGCAGCCCTGGTACTTTCAGTTTCTTCAATAGTCTGATTTTCATCAGCTGTGTTAGCATTATCTTCAGTAGGCTGAGAAGATGCTTCCGCCTGAGGAATTTCTTGTTGCGATGTAGCTGCAACAATTGGCTTGAATCCCTTTGCCATTTTGACAAATCTGACTTTGGCGCCTAGCTAATTTGCACGATCACTGGTACAACGAGGTGCTATACAAATGGTTTTTAACCCCCTTTTGCGATGGCATTTGGAACAATCACCAAGTGAGTGTGGGCGATAGGGGGGTCCTTCCCACACGACCCAGAAACTGTCGGGGATATGTGAGGGAGTCCTGGATTAGGGGGTGTCCGGATGGACGGACTATGACCTTTGGCCGGACTCCTGGACTATGAAGATACAAGATTGAAGACTTCGTCCCGTGTCTGGATGGGACTTTCCTTGGTGTGGAAGGCAAGCTTGGCGATACGATATGTAGATCTTCTCCCATTGTAACCGACTCTGTGTAACCCTAGGCCTCTCTGGTGTCTATATAAACCGGAGAGTTTTAGTCCGTAGGACGAACAACAATCATACTATAGGCTAGCTTCTAGGGTTTAGCCTCTCTGATCTCGTGGGTAGATCAACTCTTGTACTACCCATATCATCAATATTAATCAAGCAGGAGTAGGGATTTACCTCCATCGAGAGGGCCCGAACCTGGGTAAAAACATCGTGTCCCTTGTCTCTTATTACCATCCACCTAGACGCATAGTTCGGGACCCCCTACCCGAGATCCACCGGTTTTGACACCGACATTGGTGCTTTCATTGAGAGTTCCTATGTGTCGTCACCTTTAGGCCCGATGGCTTCTTCGATCATCAACCACGACGCGGTCCAGGGTGAGACTTTTCTCCTCGGATAGATCTTCATATTCGGCGGCTTTGCATTGCGGGCCAATTCACTTGGCCATCTGGAGCAGATCGAAAGCTACGCCCCTGGCCATCAGGTCAGATTTGGAAGTTTAAACTACACGGCTGACATCCGCGGAGACTTGATCTTCGACGGATTCGAGCCACAGCTGAGCGTGCCGCACTGTCACAATGTGCATGATCTAGCTCTGCCGCCGGACAGTGCCCAGAACGCCGCTCAGGTGTCCGCTCCGACCCTTAGCTCGGAGCCGACTGCGCCGGTCGAGGAAGGGTGGCTGGACGCCGCCTCGGGGGCTGCAATCTCTACGGCGATCGAGCCAAACACCAATCTTGACCTTTGCAGAGCTCGTGACTCCAAGGTGCCGGACTCCGTTCCGGACTCCGAATCTTCCGCACCCCTCCCGATCGAACCCAATTGGGCTCCGATCATGGAGTTCACCACTGCGGACATCTTTCAACACTCGCCCTTGGGCGACATCCTGAATTCACTAAAGTCTCTCTCTTTATCAGGAGAGCCCTGGCCGGACTATGGTCAGCAGGGTTGGGATGCGGATGACGAAGAAATTCGAAGCCCACCCACCACCCACTTCGTAGCCACTGTCGATGATTTAACCGACATGCTCGACTTCGACTTCGAAGACATCGACGGTATGGACGCCGATGAAGGAGACGACCAAGAACCAGCACCTATAGGGCACTGGAAAGCCACCTCGTCATATGACATATACATGGTGGACACCCCAAAAGAAGGGGATGGCGATGGAACAACGGAGGATGACCCCTCCAAGAAATAGCCTAAGCGCCAGCGTCAGCGGCGCCGCTCTAAATCCCCCCAAAGCAAAAACGGCGAGTCCGGCACCGGACACAATAACACCCCGGACAGTGCCAAAGACAACCCCCTCCAGCAGGATTCGGCGTAGGAGGATGGACAAGCCAGCCCTCATGAGAGAGCGATAGACAGAGAGGTCGAGGACGATAATTACATGCCTCCCTCAGAAGACGAAGCAAGCCTCGATGATGACGAATTTGTCGTGCCTGAGGACCCCGTCGAACAAGAGCGTTTCAAACGCAGGCACATGGCCATGGCAAGCAGCCTCAAGACAAAACAGCAGCAGCTTAGAGCTGACCAAGACTTGCTAGCCGACAGATGGACGGAAGTCCTCGCTGGCGAAGAGTACAAACTCGAACACCCCTTCAAGAGCTACCCAAAGCGCAGGCTGCTACCCCAACTAGAGGAGGAAGCAACTAAACCTACATAACCAGCGTATGATGCGGCCGATCGGCCACCACGTGGCCGCGACAGAGAGGCCTTTCGGCCCTCAACTCAAGCCGCACCCCGGCGCCGCTCAAAAAGTGCCAAGGCACAGGGAAACGCGCCAGACCTACGCGACATATTGGAGGAGAAGGCAAGGAAAACAAGATCAATCTACGGATCACGTGGGCGCCCCACGACACGTGACGATAACTATCACGCCGGATATGGCAAATACGGCCAGGCCGAACACAACAGACAAAGCTCATCCGAGGTACGTCGTGATATAGCCCAGTACAGAGGCACCGCACACCCACTATGCTTCACAGATGAAGTAATGGACCATCAAATCCCCAAGGGTTTTAAACCCGTAAACATCAAATCATACGATGGCACAACAGATCCTGCGGTATGGATCGAGGATTATCTCCTTCATATCCACATGGCCCGTGGTGATGATCTACACGCTATCAAATACCTCCCACTCAAGCTTAAAGGACCGGCTCGACACTGGCTTAACAGCTTGCCAGCATAGTCAATTGGTTGCTGGGAGGACCTGGAATCCGCATTCCTTGACAATTTCCAGGGCACCTATGTGCGACCACCAGACGCCGATGACTTAAGCCACATAATTCAGCAGCCAGAGGAATCGGCCAGACAATTCTGGACACGGTTCCTAACCAAGAAAAATAAAATAGTCGACTGTCCGGACGCAGAGGCCCTCGCAGCCTTCAAGCATAACATCCGAGACGAATGGCTTGCCCGACACCTAGGATAGGAAAAGCCGAAATCCATGGCAGCCCTCACGACACTCGTGACCCGCTTTTGCGCGGGAGAAGACAGCTGGCTAGCTCGTAGCAATAACATGACCAAGAGCCCTGGTAATTCGGATACCAAGGAAAACAATGGCAGGTCGCGTCGCAACAAGCACAAACGCCACATTAACGGCGACAACACTGAGGATACGGTGGTTAATGCCAGATTCAGAGGCTCTAAACCCAGTCAGCGGAAAAAGCCATTCAAAAGAAATACTCCGGGCCCGTCCAGTTTAGACCAGATACTCGATCGCTCGTGCCAGATACACGACACCCCCGAACAACCAGCCAATCACACCAACAGAGATTGTTGGGTGTTCAAGCAGGCAGGCAAGTTAAGTGCCAAAAATAGTGACAAGGGGCTGCATAGCAATGACGAGGAGGAGCCCCGACCACCGAACAACAAAGGACAGAAGGGCTTTCCCCCACAAGTGCGGTCGGTGAACATGATATACGCAACACACATCCCCAAAAGGGAACGGAAGCGTGCGCTCAGGGACGTATATGCGTTGGAGCCAGTCGCCCCAAAGTTCAACCCACCCCACTAGCATTCGTCATGGCGGATTCACCGCATTGGTCCTAGACCCAATCATTAACGGATTTCACCTCAGTAGAGTCCTCATGGACGGCGGCAGCAGCCTGAACCTACTTTATCAGGATACAATGCGGAAAATGGGCATAGATCCCTCGAGGATTAAACCCACAAAGACGACCTTTAAAGGCGTCATACCAGGTGTAGAGGCCAGCTGTACAGGCTGAGTTACACTCGAAGTGGTCTTCGGATCCCCGGATAATTTCCGAAGCAAGGAGTTAATCTTCGACATAGTCCCGTTCCGCAGTGGCTACCACGCCCTGCTCGGACGAACCACATTTGCAAAGTTCAATGCGGTGCCGCACTACGCATATCTCAAGCTCAAGATGCCAGGCCCTCGCGGAGTCATTACGGTCAATGGAAACACTGAACCCTCTCTCCGAACAGAGGAGCACATGGCGACCCTTGTGGCGGAAGTACAAAGTAGCCTCTCAAGGGAATTCTCCAGTACGGCTGTTAAGCGTCCAGACACCGTTAAGCGCGCCCGGAGTAACCTACAACAAGACTGTCTGGCATGTTCCGGGCTAGCATAGCAGTGCGGCCCCAACCCCAGCCCTCGCGAGAATGCGAAACCAGTACCACGCGTACATAATTACGCTCTGGAAATACCGTGGGCATAAAGGGGAGGGGAACAACCACAGCATGCCCAGAATGCGGCTCAACCGCACTAGGGGCTACCGATTTTTGTGATTTTTTTATTTTTTATTTTTACTTTTAGGACTCCACTATTCGGACGATCCGGCAATACAATCGCCGAACACATGATGCAACAGCCAGGGAGACAGCAAGCCACATCGAACGTCCAGGTGGTCTCTATAATGAGCTAAATACCTGTCTTACTTAAAGTCTCGTAGCTTGCCCCTGGAGGGGGACATGTCAAATAATCCCATCTCATGCCTATCGCACTATTTGTATCGTTCTGCTTTCATAGCAGCCCTCTAATAAACAATACATAGCTCTTGTCTATTGTTGCATTCATTTTTTTATGTACATATGTTCAGCTATGACATTATGCAACCGTACACTTTGGTACGACCAATACACCAGGGGCTTAAGTTCCCCAAAATACGGTGCGAGAAGACCGAACACTCTCATGAGTGCGGCACCCCGAACTTATAGCATTATATGCATCTGCTCCGAATCATGTCTTGGGTCAATAGTTGGGTTTGCCCGGCTCCCATGTTTTGGTACCTTACGTTCTGCTATATCGGCTAAGGTAGCGCTGGGAGAACTACTGCGATTGTGCCCCAGTTGAGCTGGGTTAACACCTCAGTAGAGAAAGCTAAAACTGACCGTCATGATAGGGCGAGAGCTGGTCGCTGTTCGCGAGGTTTTTCGAGTCCTTAAAGACTTATGCCGCTTAGAGTGAGGAGCTGGCTTTGTCCGGCCCAGGCGTGGATAGCCCTCCGAACTTGGTCTTCCGAATACTAGGGGCTTCGCCGAAATTTAAAATTATAGAATTCTATGGCTAAGTGAGAGTGATAAAGCATTATAAGTCCGATTGCCTTATTCGTTGTGCTGAGCGCCTCCCTCGACGGACCCAAGAACGGGAACAAGAGCGCTCAGGTTTATGCCGAACACCCCAGCACTCGTGGCATGGGGGTAGAAGCCGACGACTTGCATCTCTCAGGTTTAATAAACGGCCGCATAGAAGGTAATATTTTAAATTCAAAAAGCGTTGCTTAGCGCACATGAACAAGTTTTCAGCGCACAGGATAAACACGAGCGAGTTTACTAAAAAAATACATCCCTGGTACATTCATTCGCCACAAGGTGGGCACCCTTCAGGACGCCCTCATAATACATCTCGGGCCTGCGATGCTCCTTCCCTTTCGGTGGCCCTTCTGTCACCAGCTTCTCAGCATCCAGCTTGCCCCAGTGCACTTTAGCATGGGCAAAAGCCCTACGGGCGCCTTCGATGCATACGGAGCGCCTGATGATTTCAAGCCGCGGACAGGCATCCACCAGCCGCCTCACCAGCCCGAAGTAGCTCTCAGGCAGGACCTCCCCACGCCACAGCTGGCCTATAAGGCCCTTCATGGCCTATTCGGCCAACTTATGGAGCTCAACCAGCTGCTTCAGCTGGTCGCTCAAGGGCACCGGGTGTCCGGCCTCAGCATACTGGGACCAGAACACCTTCTCCGTCGAGCTCCCTTCTTCGGCTCGGTAGAATGCGGCGGCATCGGACACACTGTGGGGCAGATCTGCGAATGCTCCTGGAGAGCTCCAGATGCGGGTAAGTAACACGTAATTCACTTTCACATGCTTGCTTTGCATAAAGAATGCCTTACCCGCCGCTATCTTTTTCATCGCCTCAATCTCCTGGAGGGCTTTTTGGGCTTCGGCCTTGGCAGACTTGGCGCTTTCAAGTGCCGAGGCAAGCTCGGACTCTCGCGTCTTTGAGTCAAGCTCTAAACTCTCGTGTTTATTCACGAGAGCATCGAGCTCTTGCCGCACCTCCGCCACCCGTGCCTCTTGTTTCTCTCGCTCGGTGCGCTCCATGGCCGCATTATCTTCGGCCTTGGACAACGCTTCCTTTAGGGTCGCCACCTCGGTTGTGGCCCCTGTAACATTCACGTTGGTCCTGTCATTATTTGCAACTAGGTATTTAATATATATTTACATAAGGCACTACCTACCTTCCTTGTCCTCGAGCTGCTTCTTGGCAAGGCCGAGCTCGCTCTCGGACCGCTCGAGGCTCTGCTTCAATGCATCGACCTCCGCAGTCAGTGCGGGAGAGGTCAGCAGCGCAACCTGCATTCCCATATTGACATATTTCTGTTAGACTCCTGCGTATATCTTTTTAGATCCTCAGTCCGGCTTTTCTTTTCGAAAACCAAACTGAGCATCAGGGGCTACTGTCTATGCGGTAACATTTTTACATGTCTTAAATACATACCTCAAAGCCTATTAGAAGGCTGGCACAGGCTTTTGTCAGCCCGCTCTTGGCGGACTGAACCTTCTCGATCACCGCACTCATAACAGTGCGGTGCTCCTCGTCGATGGAGGCGCCGTTAAGCACCTCCAGCAAATTGTCCGGCGCCTCCGATTGGACGGAGGCCATTGGCATCGTAGGCTTGCCCTTCTTGCGAAGGGGCCGCCTGCAGGACTCCGGAACCACTGAAGGTTCCGGTGCGGTGTCCGGCCCAGGGCCGGACTTAGATCCCTCTAGGGTTTATCCCCTTCGGGCTTGGAGTCCAGGAGTTCGCCTTGCTGCGCCTCCAGGACCACCTCCTCCTGGCTCAGCCCCTTTCGGGACTCCGCCTCGGCCTCATCCGTAGGGCGGGGGGAGGAAGCCATCGGGAGTGAAAGACTATTCATATCTGACTGTCGGCGTTCTGGGAACGGGGGTCCCCAGACTTGCCTGCCTGCAGCCTGCGGTGTGGCTCAAGGGGCGGCCCGGCATGGCCCATCTTCATCAGCACGAGCTCAAGACCCTCGCGAGGGGCCGAGCCTCGCGGGGTGGACGACAAGGAACCTCCTCAGGCACGGCCTCGTCAGGCTGGCTCGCGAGGAGGCGGAGAGATCAAGGAGGGGTACCTCACGAGGTGCCCATGACGCAAGCCATGACGACCAAGGGCACCAGGCGGGCGCCAGCCCGCGTAGTGTCCTTCTTTCCTCTTTGGTGTATAGGGAGCAAGCGCAGGCGAGAGCATCAAGCAAAGGCATCCATTTTGGTGCAACAAGACCAAGACCAGCAGAACGGCAGGATGGAGGTCATCATGGAGCCCAAGCCGGCGTCACCACCAGAGCCTTTGGCAGGCGAGGACCAACTTTAGTCAGGATAAGTGCACTAGATGTTCCCCTTCAAAATGGCCAATTGTTGGCGCCCTTCCCGCTCAATATTTGGGAAGAGGCCCAGGGCCTTTGCCTATAAATAGGACTAGCCACCCACAAGGTAGGGAGATCGGATCCTCACCAGGAAACCAGTAGAAAGAGCGACTGAACTCCCCTTAGCAGTTCATCGCACCAGCCTAGAACAGACCCTCACGAGGCTGTTCTTCCTTGTATTGTTCATCATCAGCCCAAGAGGCAATGCACCACACCACACAGTGGAGTAGGGTATTACACCACAATGGTGGCCTGAACCAGTATAAACTCTGTGTCTCTTGTGTTGTTCCTTTGAGTGCTTAGATCATAGCGAGGCAGTGAGGTACAGGTAGGTAGAGGGCGAAATCTCCGTGCGCACCCCAGTGTTCGAATCTAGAGGGCCTGCCGGAACCCGAAATCCGACATTTGGCGCGCCAGGTAGGGGTGCGCCAGAATTTGTCTCCCGCCGCCCTGTTCTTCACTGACCATTGCGTCCATGTCAGGCGCTCGCCGGGCCCGCGCCGAGCGCCGAGCCGCTCTTGCTTCCCGCGTCGCCCAGACGGCCCCCGTCGGCGGCCACCCCCGCCGTTCCCCGTCGCCTGCCGTCAACACCGCCACCGGCCTGGCGGAGAATGAGCAGCAAGCATCATCCCAGCATCCATCCATGAGGCGAGACGGCCGCACTGCCACCCCCTCGCTCGCCCGGGCTGGTTCTTTGTCCCGTGTGCACCACGCGGCCATGGATGCTCGAGCTGCGCTCATCACGGCAAACGAGCTCCTGCGCTACTGCCCAGTCGACAACGTCTACGAAGAGTGGCTTGACCGCGTCGCCAAGCTCGTCCGCGCCGTGGGGGGCTCCCCCGCGACGTCCTTCTTGCTGCACCACGCCCCGCCCTGCGCGGGCAATGATGCTCCGGGGGCACCTCAGCCGCCTCCCCCTCAAGAAGGCGCCCTGGCCCCAAGGCACGTGGCCCCAAGGCGCATGGCCCCTGGGCGGAACCCGCTCCGTCCGGCGCCAGCGCAGCAAGAGCGAAGCTGCCAAGAGGTTCCTCGCCCCCAAGAAGCTGCCCGAGTGCTCCCTGCTTCGGTCTGTCGCGACCACGCTCTTGTTCCAGCGCGCCAAGACCCCGTGCTTCTCCTAGCTGCAGCGCATGGGGGCCCACAAGACCAAGCTCCTCGTCACCAGAGGCCTCCCGTGGCCACAGCAGGCTGCCGCGCCTTCACCACCAAGCTGCGCAACGTCGCGTGGCCCTGCAAGTTCAAGCCAGACCTGCCTCCTCGCTACGACGGCACGGCCGACCCTGCGGAGTTCCTCCAGCTCTACGAGCTGAGCATCAAAGCCGCCAAAGGGGATGAGAAGGTCATGGCGAACTGGTTTCCCATGGCACTCAAGGATTGGGCCGCACCTGGCTCCTGAACCTGGCTCCAGGCATGATCTCCTCCTGGGACGAGATGCGCACCCGTTTCATCGCCAACTTCCAAGGTACTCGCGGCCGACCACCTGCCGTGAGCGACATGCACCGCATCAAGCTACAACCAGGGGAGACCCTGCAGAAGCACATCCAGCGCTTCAACAATGCACGCCTCAAGATTCCCAAGGTGACCGAGGAGGCCATCATCTCAGCCTTCTCCGACGGCGTGCGTGACGTCAAGATGGAGGAGATAGCGATGCATGAAGATCTGTGCACTTCCTTGGAGCTGTTCAACTTAGCAACCAAGTGCGCCAGGGCTGAGGAAGGGCGCCTTTCCCTCCTCGAGCTGCCAGTCGCAGACCCAGAAGAGAAGAAATCCAAGGCCAAGGACGTGAAGCACAAGGGGGTTGCCGTGCTCGTGGCAGAACCAGACACCAAGCGGGGCAGAGATCAGCCCGAGTCTTTCAAGGGCAGCCGGTACTGTGTGTACCACGACCTCCACACCCACAACACCAACGAATGCCAAGAGCTTCGAGCCATGCGAGAAGGAAGGGTCGGCCGACACCCCGACCGCAACAATCATGGCTATGGCCGAGGAGGAGGAAGGAACGCAGGATGCTGGGAAGACCGCCGCCCTCGCCAAGGGTGGCGCGACCGACCTCGCGAGGATCGCTGGCAGGGTCAGCCTCGCGAGGGAGACTGGAGGGATCAGCCTCGCGAGGATCGCCCGCAAGGAAACGCAGGCCTCCCTCCACTGCTGCCGCAGCCAAGGAGAAACGAGGACCATCATCAGGACGAGGGGGCTGGGGGCTTCCAGGAGACACGCGCGATCGCCTGCATCCTGGGCGGAGCTCAAGTCCCAGCTTCTCAATGCATCTTCAAGCAGTTTGCCCGCGAAGTGAATGCCGTCCTCCCCAAGCTTGAAGCCACACGCCCCCTTAGGTGGTCGGCGTGCGCTATCACGTTCAGCTTAGCGGATCAACTCAAGTGCACGGCCACAACCGGAGTCCTTCCAATGCTTTGCTCCCCAGTCATCAACAACGTGAAAGTCACCAGGACCCTCATCGATGGCGGGGCAGGGCTCAACATCCTGTCCATAGAGATGTTCAACAATCTCCAAGTGCCTTACGATCAGCCTCAGCCAACCAAGCCTTTCTCCGGAGTCACCGACGGCTCCACAGTTCCAATTGGGCAGGTCCGCCTCCCTGTCACCTTCGGGGTGCGCAACAACTACCGCACCGAGCTCATCGACTTCGACGTCGCCCACATTCGCCTGCCGTACAATGCCATCCTCGGCTACCCAGCTCTCGCCAAGTTCATGGCCGTGACTCATCACGGCTACAACGTCCTCAAGATGCCAGGAAGTGGCGGAGTCATCACGGTGCCCTGTGAAGAAAGAGACACGGTGTACTCCATGGAACAAGCTTTTCAGGCTGCATCACTTGAAGACACAGATCGCGGGAGCGGGAGGCTCCCTGAGACCGCCCCCAAGAAGAAGAAGACATTGCCAGGCCCAACCCCTCAGGAGGCAGGCCCCTCAGGGTCCGCACCTGCTCAGGGGGCACCTCCTTCTGTCGCATAGGGAGGTGCGCCCGGCGCCCTCCTCAAGCAAGGCTCGGGGGCTCCCTGTCTATCAGATCTTTGACGCAAGTTTGAAGTCCGGTCACCTCTGCCGAACTACCCCACGACAGGCCCGTCTCTTTCCAAGATGTGAGCCGTGTGGGGATGCCAGATCGAAATTCGGGGGCCGCTGCCCATTCAGGGTCACGCGGCTCGGTGATATAGAACCACCCCGACTGCCACCCTTTGATGGTCTCTATGAAGGCACCCTCGAGCCATGTAACGTTGGCTATCTTGCCCACCGTGGAACCTCTGCATTCCGCTTGACGTCCGCTCATGACCTTCGGCTTGACGCTGAAGATCTTCAGCCATAGGCCAAAGTGGGGCTGGATGCGGAGGAAGGCCTCGCACACGACGATAAACGCCGAGATGTTGCGGATGTAGTTCGGGGCCAGATCGTGGAAGTCCAGGCCGTAGTAGAACATGAGCCCCCGGACGAACGGGTGAAGAGGAAAGCCCAGTGCGCGGAGGAAATGGGGGAGAAACACGACCCTATCATGGGGCCTTGGGGTAGGGATGAGTTTCCCCTCATCTGGAAGCCGATGCGCGATGTCGTTAGACAAGTATCCGGACTTCCTTAACTTTTTGATTTGCCCCTCCGTGATAGAGGAGGCCATCCATCTACCTCCCGCTCCGGACATAATGGGAGAAGGTTGAGGTGGGAAGTGCGGACTTGGGCACTGGAGCTCGAGTGTGCAGGGATGGATAAGCAAAGGAGGAAGAAGGCATATATGGAAAGGGTGGATCCTTATCCCCTTATATGGGCGGCCGAAACTATAAGCCCCCACCAGCCTAATAAAACTCGCTTATCTCCCAAGCGCCGTGGTTAATGGCGCGGTTGGGTTACCCACGCCCGTATTGATGAGAATCCCGGAATAAGGGGACATGATCTCTGCTTTGACAAGACGTGCCAAGGAAACCGCCTTGCTAAACATGCTGAGGTGGAACAGTAAAACGATTCGAATAAAGCCTTGGCCGTGGCATGATGTCACGCTGCGGAATGCGTCAGCAGATTCAATTTGTGCAGATATTATTCTCTATGCGGTGGTATGTGGAACTTATTTTGCAGAGCCAGACACTATCCTTGTGTTCAACATTTTCTATGAAGTATTCAGAGGAGGAACCCGCCTTCCAATGCCGAAGACAATTTGTGCACCGGACTCATCGTCAATGAAGCCTGTTTCAGGGGCTACTGAGGGAGTCCTGGATTAGGGGGTGTCCGGATGGCCGGACTATGACCTTTGACCGGACTCCCGGACTATGAAGATACAAGATTGAAGACTTCGTCCCGTGTCCGGATAGGACTTTCCTTGGCGTGGAAGGCAAGCTTGGTGATATGATATGAAGATCTCCTCCCATTGTAACCGACTCTATGTAACTCTAGCCCTCTCCGGTGTCTATATAAACCGGAGAATTTTACTCCATAGGACGAACAACAGTCATACCATAGGCTAGCTTCTAGGGTTTAGCCTCTCTGATCTTGTGGTAGATCAACTCTTGTACTACCCATATCATCAATATTAATCAAGCAGGAGTAGGGTTTTACCTCCATTGAGAGGGCCCAAACCTGGGTAAACACATCGTGTCCCTTGTCTCATGTTACCATCCGCCTAGACGCACAGTTCGGGACCCCCTACCTGAGATCCGCCAGTTTTGACACCAACAGGCGGTGAGGCCTTCGCGGCAGCACAGCCGACCACGGGAGGCAGGAGCAGGTGGCACGACCGATGCTGCTTGGGGCGGCTGGAGCAAGAAGACCAGAGGTTGAAGAAGCACGACGGCCGTTGGATGGACATCGTACGGTCACTACAGCTAGAATTGTTTATATTGACTAAGTTGACAAAGCCCTTGGTACGTCAACTTAGTAGGCCCACAAGTTAGCTTCCGAAACGGTGCGCCCCAGATGTCAGGGGGAGGAATCATTTTTTGGGCGGGTGAAGCTAGAATATCCGAGATTGAAGAAGAAGCACGGCATCCGTTGGATGGACATCCAACAGCCACTGCTGCTAGAACCATGTGTTGACTATAAGTTGACAAAGCCTTGCATACGCATCAACTCTGTTTTTTTAGGGGACGCGTCAACTTAGTAAGGCCAGAAGTGTGTGGTAGAGAACTTATAGCCCATTTGAGATTTGTAAGAATGTGTAGCCCATTTTTGAATTCTAATGGAATTTACTACAACCCATTTACAGTTTGTTCAAAGTACAACCCATTTGAACCAACCGTTCAAAACAGAACTCAATAAAATTTCCCACATTTTGATGGGATCCGAAATATTTTTATCCCAAAATTTCTAGTCAGATTAAATACAATTTCAATATAAATTTATATTACGTAAAAATCCAACGAAGCATTGCGCTCGCAACAATTAATGAAATTAAAATTTTCAATATCCAAAAATAATATTTGATAAAGTAATTACGTGTTTGGTGCATTTTTTTATAGTTACTGCCCAGTTTTTATAATTACATCCCATTTATTATTTCTTCAAGCCCATTTTCTTGTTAAGCCTAATGCATCCCTCCTAGGAAAGATTTGCGGCCCAGCGGGGCGGAGAATAACAACTTGACCTTGCCTCGGTATTCCTAAAAAAAAATTTAGCTGGGCTAGCCATTTTCAGCTTGAAAAAAATTAATATCTGGGCTAGATATCTGGCCTGGGCTAGACGGGCCACAACCCGCCCAGTTAATACCTGCAGCGATGTTTTCGTTGTTGTTCAGAGGAGAAAAATTAATATCTGGGCTAAACATCAAAAAACTCTGCAGTGCTCACACCTCTAAAACACAAATACTGCTCGAGCTGCTTGGTCCCAGCTGTCGGCCGCTTCTTGTGCAATTCTCTCGTTTATTGACTAGTACATAGGTTGACAATGGTGTGGGACTGTGATGTCAGGAAACCAGGAGGAAGCAAAATAAATTATAGTTTTATATATCTATATCTATATCTATAGTGTATCAGTTTTGAGATGGATCCAGAGCTTCAATCAGAACCATTGGTCTCCAAAATCCAAGGGCTAAGATCAGCTGGGTTCGCCATGAACAGTAGACTGGTGTTGCCTCTGCTGTGTTCTAGAATATTCACATGGCCCTTCTAGGAAAAAAAGCCCATATGCGATGCCTCATGGGCTATATTTTACTGCTTGAGCGCATGACGACTTGAGCCCAGATAAGAAGGTTTGGGAGGAGAATGGGAAGAAAAAATAATAGAGTAACATACATTTTTTAATGAACCTCCAGTGTTTTAGATGTGAATGTACACTTTTTTGTATGAATATTAAAAACAATTGTGGGTGGAATTACATTTATCAAAATCACTCCATTATATTTTTTTCGAGTCACACTCCAAAATCACTCCATTCTTTTAAGACGTGCATTGCACGTGCATACATTCTATAGTATATACTAAGGAGGCACTTGCGTGCGTTAGGCTATGGCCCTGGTGGGTCCCCATTGTTATCCTCTCCAAGTAAAGTCATCTCCTCGCCCGCGCGCGCTTTCTGCCCGAAACTGTCAGCGCCGCCCGCCCCACTTCCCGGTGCAGGCGATTGCTCCGCCTTCAAACGACACAAGTGTCGTCCGTCCGTCCATCTGCCGCCCATATTAATGATACACGGTTGCCGAGGCGGCTACTTCGGCGCCACACATCCGTCCCTCTGTCGCCCACCATTGCTATATAAACTGCTGTGCCAGCCATAGCCGCAGTCATCTGCATCCGTTCCCTTTCTCCTGTCCACACCACTACTGCCCACCATGGCTTCCTCGCGCTCCAGCGCTCTTTAGGACGGGTGAACGATGGACCACAAGGAGATGGCATCCATTGCCGCCGACCGGTTGGCCGACAGGCAGCCGGAGGACGACGACGTCCCAATGGAGAACATGGTAGTCGACGATCCGACGCCAACCCCCTCCTCCACGCCATCCTCGCTGGTGCATTGCACCATGACCATCAGCGAGGCCCGTGGCCAATGTATGGACACGGTGAGGCAGATGCGTGAGGAGCAGTTCCAGGAGGCGCAGGCCGATGCTGCCTGCAACCACCATCTCCTCCAGGAGCACCTGCAGGCAGAGGAGGAGATCGCTGCAGAGCGGGCGGAGCAGGAGGCGCTGATCGACTCGTACCACTCCGCCCGCAAGGGCCGCCTCAAGCGCTGGCATTACCACATGCGGGTGGCGGAGGCTGCGGCCACCTATAAAGAGGGCGATGAAGCGGGCGAGGCGCTGTTTGGCGAGACCGAGGACGAGGCAGAGGACAATGCCGGCTCCGACAAGTCACCGCTCTATTGGTGTCGACAAGGCCCTGCTCCGCTGAGGCCCCGCGGCGCCAACAACGAGGCAGAGGACACCGCCGGCTCTGCCGAGGCCCCACCCCGCCAACAATGAGGCAGAGGACATCGCCGGCTCAGCCGAGGCCCCACCCTGCCGGCAACATGGGGGAGGATTTCCACCGCTCCGCCGAGGCGCCGCCCGTCGGCAACGAGACAGAGGACATCGCCGACTCCGCTAAGGCCCCGCCCCGCTGCCAACGAGGCCGCACCACACAGAAAACGAGGAAGAGTAGAACACGGTAGGTCGCCGCCGCTCGGGTCCAAGTAAGGCCATGAAGCCAAGCTAGGCGGGTTGACCATTAACGGCCGGTTAGCTTCTTGGCGGCGACGTGGAGTCAGAGAGCTTCGCTGGAGAAGAATGCTGCTTCTACTTAACTGCTGGTGCAGTTGGCTGAGTGACTTGTTGGCTCAATAGGCCAAATGTCAGTTACGCAACTGCACCTGCAGTTAAGTCACTGAAGCTTCTATTCGGCTCAGCGGGACACCGGTGGGTAGCTTTGGTTAATTAATTATACCTCCAGCGCACCCCTTTTTAGTTGAAGAATGTATGAAATGTAATGAAATCCGGCATGTTTATATGAAATGCGACCGTGTATGAATGAATTTATTTCGATTAGTTCGAATTCCTGTATCACTGGCATTGGATGAACATGCAAAACAATACATACTAGCATTATTCCCAGGGTGATCACCTCGTTTGCAGCAGTTTCACATGTACTCCCTCCGGTCCTTTCTATACAAGTTTTGTCTGCAGTCAAAGTATCTCTACTTTGACCAATCTTATACAAAAAAGTATGCACTTTCACAATGTGCGAAGTAAAAAGGAATAGAAGGAGTACAAAGAGTTTGAGCAGCTTTTTAGTGTTTCTGTACATTGCAATCAAACACACAGGGCTGGCAATTCATAGAGAACATTCAAAACAATCAATGATTATGCATCTCAGCGACTCACATGTCAGAGGCAATATTTACTTCAGAACTAAAGAATAAAGAAAAAATTGATCGACGTTGCTGACAGCAAGGGCGTCCCATTCGAAAATATCAAACGCATGTCTTAAAATCAATGAGAAAAATTTGACAAGGTTGTCCCATTCCAAAATATCAAATGCCTATGATTGTGGAATGGGCAGGGTTTGCCATCAGTTCGTACATTGACATGTCACCTCGTGCTAAATAAACCAGCTATTCTTTTTGTCAGTTCCACCAAAATCAACCAAATTCGCGCGTAGCTTGTATGATTCGCCCTTATATGTTGCAACGCCTTGAACTTATCGGCACCTCCTTTCTTGTGGTGGAAATGAATGATTCGATGTATTCATGAACATTTTGTTCAGTTCCCATTGAAATCAAGTTGATCACCCCTGTTTGCACAAATACAAAGAAGTGATTATTATAAAGCAAACTGTACTATGAATTGACAGTTTAAACAGGCACCTACATGGTCCATGTAGAGCACACTTTTAAAAAATGCAACTCACCAGAAAGAATCCTAGAACAACATTGTACTGACGCATCACAGCAAAAAAATGGAGATTTGTCAGTCCTTCTGAGTTGAAGTTAGTTTGGTCTTGTGGGGAGTAATGTAACCATCCTTCAACTGCTCCTTCTGATGAGAATCCTAGAACAACATTGTACTCGCGCATGACAGCAAAAAAATGGAGATTTGTCAGTGCTTCTGAGCTGAAGTTAGTTTGGTCTTGTGGGGAGTAATGTAACCATCCTTCAACTGCTCCTTCTAATGAGAAGATAGACATGGCTTCTTCATCCTGGCATAATCGGAACTAGTCACTTCACGTACTCCATATTCTTCTTCAGAGGAAGATGATCCTGTTGTGCAAAGACAAGAGGACAACTAAATGCTAGCTTCCCTATTTGCTTGAAAAAAAGGAAAGGAAATATTTAAAACAGCACAGATGAAGCACTTCTCAAGGACAATACCACTTTTTCATGATAGTATCTAAACAGTAGCACAACACCAATAGAGATGACAAAGCTCAATCATATGGATGAATTAGTGGGCGAGTACCAACCTTTGTCAGGAGGCTTATTGTGTAGAGCATACAGATCAAGCACTTCTCCAGAACCATCTGTTGCTATCTACTGTGGTGGCCATGCTTACTATATACTCCTCGATTAGTTTAATGTTTCCAACATCTTTTTGTGCAGTTCCACTAAAATATGTGGTATCTTCAAAGAACATCCCTGTTTGCACAAGTAGAGGTAATTACGTATTACATTAACAGTGTCATCAAATCAGTGGCAAAACAATTGCTCACTACTAGGAAAAGGCATGCTAGTGGCGCACCAGTTTTGCCTTCTAATGGCGCACTACTGGTGTGCCACTAGCATCACGCCATTAGAATTAAATTCTAATGGTGCACCACTGGTGCGCCATTAGTATCTGGTGTTCTAATGGCGCACCACGTAGTGCGCCATTAGTATAGGCCACAGTGTGCCATTAGAATGCCTCCCAGGGGGCCATATGTACCCATGTGCTTTGGCATACTAATGGCGCACCAGTGGGTGATGCGCCATTAATGTGTTTATCACAGTGCGCCATTAGTGTCTTGTGTAGTGCGGCACTAGTATGAATATTAGGGATTTTTTTCTTTTCTGATATTTTCACAGGTTACAAAATATATTATTGGACAGAATATAGACAGCACCACATAGCAACAGCAGATTCATCGAATACAATAGAAGGTAAGTCTCCGAATACAATTCATCATATTAGTCTCCGAATACAAAAGACCGAACGAAGATAGAACATTACAAGTCTCGGAGACCGCGAGTAGCGAGTTTGTCTTCACATTACAAGTCAATATCGATCATCTAAACTACCATCACATAGAAGAGAGCTGCGGTCATCACGATGAGCATCATCACGATGAAACTGGTCTTCACCCGGTTCCTCCAACGCTCCCTCCTCTCTCCCACTAGATAGCGGGCGTATCTAGATTCCGCCTCCGCCCTAGTGGTGTACCCTTTGTAACTGTTACCGCTGAAACGGTGAACCTGTCTCCGACACTCCTCCCAGTCGTCGTAGACTCCGGGAACCTTACCCTTGTACACAACATCTCTATGCACAAGCCAAACAACAGATAATACATAAGCAATATATAAGTTTGCAACAAAAGGATCGGAAGAGAAAAGCAAGACATTAATAGCATGATTCATGGTCCTACTAATAAATAGCATCGATTACATCTAAGTTGAACGACTGTCCAAACCAAAGAGACATACAAGTTCATTAAAGTTTAATTACAACATGAGCTAATCGATGTTTCAGAACTACAAATAGCATCACTACTTTCGACTCGACTCATGGGACCGGAGCGTGGATGAAGCCACCGTCTTTCATGATGGTCATGAAGTCGCGGGCGTTGTCAGCCTGCATTTGAAGTGTTGTGTCTATCTCACTGTTGGACGGTTTCTCTCTGAGGTAGAACTGCCCTGAGGTACGAAGGACATCTTGATGGATGATTTCTACAAACTCCGACTGGATGCGAAACAATTCTTGTCGGAGGTCCGCGTCCTGGATTGCCGCCAAGCTTGCGGCCCAATCTTTGACATTATTTGGTAGCAGAAGGTGATTATGGTCGCGTACGATCGCCCTCATGTGATGGAGGGCGTAGTAGGCATATTTCTGACCGCCAGGCGGCTGCTTGACGCAGGGGAACGTCGTATTGTGGGTGAACATGTGCCTGCCGTACCTACGAACTGGCCTCTTAAAGGTGCCTCCAGATGTGGCGTAGCCGGGGAGAGCATCATCAAGAACTTTCTTGATATTTGTGTAGTCTATCTTGGAGTCACGGTCCGGGTCGAAATACGTGGCCGTGGAATATTTCGGGCTTAAGAGGATGAGTGTGCAATGTGTGTCACTGCACACACGGAATGTTAGAAAGAAAAGAACGATCAAAATCTAAGAAATCATATGTTACGGGGCGGTGAGGGATGACTTGCTCGGGA
Source organism: Triticum dicoccoides (assembly GCF_002162155.2). Lineage (NCBI taxonomy): Eukaryota > Viridiplantae > Streptophyta > Magnoliopsida > Poales > Poaceae > Triticum > Triticum dicoccoides. The sequence continues at coordinate 411,786,032 of NC_041389.1, read as the reverse complement.
AAGTAAAGGACGAGGAAGTTATCCTTATCTGGGTTTGCCAGAATGACGCCTTCGGGGTGTGAACTCGCGACTTGCCGGTCCTAAGCGCTGCCCAAGATCTTGGCATGCATGTAGAAGGGGTCGACTATCACGATGTCCAGGGTCTTGTCTCGAATGATCCGCATCTCCATACTCAGCGAAAACAGCCAAACGAAGGTGTAGTGCAGCGAATGAAGATTAAACATAGCAAAGATATCATCAAATCGCAGGACGATCGTACCCCCGATGGTGCCATCCACAAAGCCCTTGCCCTCTGGCACCTTGGCCACGAAAACTGGGTATGCCACATCATTCTGGGAGAGACGCCGCTTCTCCAAAGAAAGAACACTATCATGCAAACTCTGCATAGCACTGGTTGCAGCATTGAGCATATTTGTAGGTAGCATTGCCCTACCCACCACATGCACCCTCCTCAAGATATCCTGAGGTGAAGGTGGCCCATCCTGAGCACGGAACGTACTCGGTGCCGGCTGGCTCGCACCGGCGCCCTTGGCAGTCTTTCGTTTCCGTCCCTTCTTCTTGATCTGCTGTAATGGGACCGAGTTCTGCTCACAGACCGCCTTCTTAAGCGTGTTGGGGCTGATAATATTTCGCACCTCAGCTATCTGAGGCTCGGTGAAGGCGGGAGCTGGAGGCGTCTCCTGAGAACTGAACGCCAGACGACGCCTGTTGCAATTGGATTTCTCCACCGTACTAGCTAGATCGCGGTCTCTTGGTTGGGTTCTTGAGAAGGAGGCCTGTCGGTGTCAAAACCGGCGGATCTCGGGTAGGGGGTCCCGAACTGTGCGTCTAGGCGGATGGTAACAAGAGACAAGGGACACGATGTTTTTACCCAGGTTCGGGCCCTCTCGATGGAGGCAAAACCCTACTCGTTCTTGATTAATATTGATGATATGGGTAGTACAAGAGTTGATCTACCACGAGATCAGAGAGGCTAAACCCTAGAAGCTAGCCTATGGTATGATTGTTGTTCGTCCTACGGACTAAAACTCTCCGGTTTATATAGACACCGGAGAGGGCTAGGGTTACATAGAGTCAAGCTTGCCTTCCACGCCAAGGAAAGTCCTATCCGGACACGGGACGAAGTCTTCAATCTTGTATCTTCATAGTCCGGGAGTTCGGCCAAAGGTCATAGTCCGGCCATCCAGACACCCCCTAATCCAGGACTCCCTCAGTAGCCCCTGAACCGGGCTTCAATGACGACGAGTCCGGCGCGCAAAATGTCTTCGGCATTGCAAGGCGGGTTCCTCCTACGAATACTTCATAGAAGATGTTGAACACAAGGATAGTGTCCGGCTCTGCAAAATAAGTTCCACATACCACTGTAGAGAGAATAATATCTGCACAAATCTAATCTGCTGACGCATTCCGCAGCGTGACATCACGCCACGGCCTAGCCTTTATTCGAATCGTTTTACTATTCCACCTCAGCGTGTTTAGCGAGGCGGTTTCCTTGGCACATCTTGTCAAAGCAGAGATCGTGTCCCCTTATTCCGGGATTCTCGTCAATACGAGCGTGGGTAACCCAACCACGCCATTAATCGCATCGCTTGGGAGATAAGCGAGTTTTACTAGGCTGGTGGGGGCTCATAGTTTCGGCCGCCCATATAAGGGGATAAGATCCACCCTTCCCATTTACGCCTTCTTCCTCCTTTGCTTATCCATTCCTGCGCACTCGAGCTCCAGCGCCCAAGTCCGCACTTCCCACCTCAACCTTCTCCAATCATGTCTGGAGCGGGAGGTAGATGGATGGCCTCCTCCGTCACGGAGGGGCAAATCAAAAAGTTAAGGAAGGCCGGATACTTGTCTGACGACATCGCGCACTGGCGTGCAGGTGAGGGGCAACTCATCGCCACCCCTGGGCCCCATGAGAGGGTCGTATTTCTCCCCCATTTCCTCCACGGACTGGGCTTTCCTCTTCATCCGTTCGTCCAGGGGCTCATGTTCTACTATGGCCTGGATTTCCACGATCTGGCCCCGAACTTCATCCTCAACATCTCGGCGTTTATCGTCGTGTGCGAGGCCTTCCTCCGCATCCAGCCTCGCTTTGGCCTACAGCTGAAGATCTTCAGCGTCAAGCCAAAGGTCGTGAGTGGACGTCAAGCGGAGTGCGGAGGCGCCATGGTGGGCAAGATAGTCAACGTTACATGGCTTGAGGGCGCCTTCGTAGAGACCATCAAAGGGTGGCAGTCGGGGTGGTTCTACATCACCGAGCCGCGTGACCCTAAATGGGCAGCGCCCCCCGAATTCCGATCTAGCATCCCCACACGGCTCACCTCATGGAAAGAGTCGGGCCTATTGTGGGGTAATTCGGCAGAGGTGACCGGACTTCAAACCTGCGTCAAAGACCTGATCAACAGGAAGGTTAAACTCGTCACCGTAGTCCAGGTCATGCTCTTCCGCCGGATCCTCCCGTGTCAAAGACGGGCTTTTAATCTGTGGGAATTTGACCCGGCCCAGCACCAAACTTTGTCCAGGCTCTTCGACACAACGCACGAAGATGCCTGGAAGGTGCTTTGCAAGAGCTCTGATGTTCACCCTCCCATTATCGAGGATCGCGGATTCTGCGCGAAGCGTCAAGCCAGCGCGGTAAGCTCAATTTACCCATCACGGGGTATTTGTTTTCCATAGTTTGACTCTATGCGGGATCTAAACTCCCATCCCTTTAACAGGACTGGCAGAAAAAGGCCGGACAGATCAACTATCCGGCTCCTTTGCCCGAAGACCCAGCGGCCACCCGTTTGGCAAAGCTGCTGGTTCTGGCACCCCACGTGGTGCCGGAGAAGAAGGCCAAGAATAAGGCCACGGGGACTTGAAAGAGTTCCCGATGCCTGGTGGTGTCGGATTCATCGCCCGACGATCCCGAAGCACCCTCCGCCTCTGAAGACGAGGAGGAGGAAGAAGATGCCTCTCCCCCTCCAGCGGGGGGAGGAAAGAAAAGGAAGGCCGCCCCAACTGGGGAGGCCGGAGGGTCCAAGAAGGGGAAGACCCTTCTACCGGACTACGCCTCCGATGCCGAAGACGACAGGGAGGAATGGCCATCCAGGGTCAAGCCCCTGGCAAAATCGTAAGTATCCGGATACCTGAATAACTTATGGCGCTCCTCTATTATACGGCACCTTCTGACGCCAAATTCAATTATGCAGTCCGCCCAAGGCTCAGCTTGGCGATTCGTCGAGCGGCTCCCTAGATTCGTTGTATGTGAATAGCGCTTCACTTCCGACGACCTCCTCCCCGCTCCCCGCGGACGACGCCGAGGTGAAGTCCCAAAAGGGACTAAACCAGGAGGAGGTGGTCCTGGAGGCGCCGCAAGGCGACCTCCCGGATTCCAGGCCCAAAGGGGGTAAAGCCCCAGAGGTGTCTAAGTCCAGCCCTAGGCCGAACACTGCTTTGGAACCTTCAGTGGTTCCGGAGTCCGGCAGGCGGCACCTTCGTAAGAAGGGCAATCCTACGACGCCGGCGACCTCCGTCCAACCGGAGGCGCCGGACAATTTGCTGGAGGTGCTTAACGGCGCCTCCATCGACGAGGAACACCGCATTGTTATGAGTGCAGTGATTCAGAAGGTTTAGTCCACCAAGAGCGGGCTGACAGAAGCCTATACGAGCCTATTAACAGGCTTTGAGGTATGTATTCAAAACATATAAAAATGTTACCGCATAGACAGTAGCCCCTGATGCTCAGTGTGGTGTTCGGAAAGAAAAGCCAGACTGAGGATCTAAAAAAAAGATATACGCAGGAGTCTAACATAAATATGTCAATATGGGAATGCAGGCTGCGCTGCTGACCTCTGCCGCACTGACTGCAGAGGTCGACGCATTGAAGCAGAACCTCGGGCGGTCCCAGAACGAGCTCGGCCGTGCCAAGAAGCAGCTCGAGGACAAGGAGGGTATGTAATACCGTATGTAAATGTATATAGAAATACCTGGTTGCAAATAATGGCAGGACCAACATGAATGTTGCAGGAGCCACAACTCAGGTGGCAACCCTGAAGGAAGCGCTTTCCAAGGCCGAAGATAATGTGGCCATGGAGCGCTCGGAGCGAGAGAGACAAGAGGTGCAGGCGGCGGAGGTGCGGCAAGAGCTCGATGTTTTCGCGAAGAAACATGAGAGTTTAGAGTGTGACTCAAGGACTCGAGAGTCCGAGCTTGCCTCGGCACTTGAAAGTGCCAAGTCTGCCAAGGCCGAAGCCCAAAAAGCCTTCCAAGAGATTGAGGCGATGAAAAAGATTGCGGCGGGTAAGGCATTATTTATGCAAAGCAAGCATGTGAAAGTAAATTACCTGTTACTTACCCACGTCCGGAGCTCTCCAGGAGCATTCGCAGATTTGCTCCGTGGTGTATCCGATGCCGCCGCATTCTACCGGGCCGAGGAAGGGAGCTCGACAGAGAAAGTGTTCTAGTCCCAGTATGATGAGGCCGGACACCCGGTGCCCTTGAGCGACCAGCTGAAGCAGCTGGTCGAGCTTCATAAGGTAGCCGAACAGGCCATGAAGGGCCTGATAGGCCGGCTGTGGCCTGGTGAGGTCTTGCCTTTGAGCTACTTTGGGTTGGTGCGGCGGCTGGTGGATGCCTATCCATGGCTTGAAGTCATCAAGCGGTCCATGTGTATCGAGGGCGCCCATAGGGCTTTTGCCCGTGCTAAAGTGCACTGGGCAAGCTGGATGCTGAGAAGCTGGTGAAGGATGGGCCGCCGGAGGGGAAGGAGCATCGCAGGCCCGGGATGTATTATGAGGGCGTCCTGAAGGGTGCCCGTCTTGTGGCGGAGGAATGTACCATGAATGTAATTTTTGAGTAAACTCGCTCGTATTTATCCTGTGCACTGAAAACTTGTTCATATGCCCTAAGCAACGCTTTTTGAATTTAAAATATTACCTTCTGTGCGGCCATTTATGAAATCTGAGAGATGCAAGTCGTCGGCTTCTACCGCCATGCCATGAGTGCTGGGGTGTTCGGGATAAACCTGAGCGCTCTTGTTCCCATTCTTGGGTCCATCTAGGGAGGCGCTCAACACAACGAACAAGGCCATCAGACTTATAATGCTTTATCACTCTCACTTAGCCATAGAATTCTATAATTTTAAATTTCGGTGAAGCCCCTAGTATTCGGAAGACCGAGTTCGGGGCTCTATCTACGCCTAGGCCAGATAAATCCGGCTCCTCGCTCTAAGCGGCATAAGTCTTTAAGGACTCGAAAAACCTCGCGAACAGTGACCGGTCTCTCGCACTATCATGACGGTCAGTTTTAGCTTTCTCTATTGAGGTGTTAACCCAGCTCAACTGGGGCACAATCGCAGTAGTTCTCCCAGCGCTACCTTAGCCAACATTGCGGAACGTAAGGTACCAAAACATGGGAGCCGGGCAAACCCAACTATTGACCCAAGACATGATTCGGAGCCAATGCATATAGTGCTATAAGTTCGGGGTGCCGCACTCGTGAGAGTGTTCGGTCTTCTCACACCGTATTATGGGGTGCTTAAGCCCCTGGTGTATTGGCCGTACCAAAGTGTACGATTGCATAATGTCATGACTGAACATATTTGTATAAAGATAAATGAATACAATAAAGATAAGAGCTATGTATTGTTTATTAAAAAGGGCTGCTATGAAAGCAGAACGATACAAATAGTGCGATAAGCAAGAGATGGGATTATTTGACATGTCCTCCTCCAGGGGCAAGCTACGAGACTTTAAGTAAAACAGGTATTTAGCTCGTTATAGAGACCACCTGGACATTTGACGTGGCTTGTTGTGTCCCTGGCTGTTGCATCATGTGTTCGGCGAGTGTATTGCCGGACAGGCCTTCCGAATAGTTGGGTCCTGAAAGCATATAAAAAAAGGAAACGGCAGAATAGGGAGCCCCTAGTGCGGTTGAGCCGCATTCTAGGCGTGCCGTGGTTGTGCCCCTCCCCTTATGCCCATGGTATTTCCAGAGCGTAGTTATGTACGCGTGGTACCGCTATCGCCATTTGGTGAGGGCTGGGGTTGGGGCCGCACTGCTATGCTTGCTCGGAACGTGCCAGCCGGTTTTGTTGTAGGTTACTTCGGGCGCGCTTGACGTTGTCCGGACGTTTAACACCCGGACTGGAGAATTGCCTTGAGAGGCTACTTTGTACTTCCGCCGCCAGGGCCGCCGTGTGCTCCTCCATTCGGAGGGAGCGTTCGGTGTTTCCATTGACCGTAATGACTCCGCGAGGGCCTGACATCTTGAGCTTGAGATATGCATAGTGCGGCACCACATTGAATTTTGCGAATGCGGTTCGTCCGAGCAGGGCGTGATAGCCACTGCGGAATGGGACTATATCGAAGCTTAACTCTTTGCTTCGGAAATTATCCGGGGATCCGAAGACCACTTCGAGTGTAACCGAGCCTGTACAGCTGGCTTCTACACCTGGTATGACGCCTTTAAAGGTTGTCTTTGTGGGTTTAATCCTTGAGGGATCTATACCCAATTTTCGCACTGTATCCTGATAAAGCAGGTTCAGGCTGCTGCCACCGTCCATGAGGACTCTAGTGAGGTCAAATCCGTCAATGATTGGGTCTAGGACCAATGCGGCGAATCCGCCGTGACGAATGCTAGTGGGGTGGTCCCTTCGATCAAAAGTGATCAGGCAGGAGGACCATGGGTTGAACTTTGGGACGATTGGCTCCAACGCATAGACGTCCTTGAGAGCACGCTTCCGCTCCCTTTTGGAGATATGGGTTGCATAAATCATGTTCACCGTCCGCACTTGCGGGGGGAAGCCCTTCTGTCCTCTGTTGTTCGGCGGCCGGGGCTCCTCCTCGTCATCGCTATGCAGCCCGTTGTCTCTGGTTTCGATAGTTAACTTGCCTGCCTGCTTGAACACCCAACAATCCCTGTTGGTGTGGTTGGCTAGTTGCTCGGGGGTGCCGTGTAGCTGGCATGAGCAATCGAGTATTCGGTCTAAACTGGATGGGCCCGGAGGGTTTCTTTTGAATGGCTTCTTCCGCTGACCGGGTTTAGAGCCTCTGAATCCGGCATTAACTGCCGTATCCTCAGTATTGTCGCCGTTAATGCGGCACTTGTACTTGTTGCGACGTGACCTGCCATTGTTGTCCTTGGTATCCGAATTGCCAGGGCTCTTGGTTATGTTATTGCTACGAGCTAGCCAGCTGTCTTCTCCTGCAAAAAAGCGGGTCATGAGTGCCGGGCAAGCCATTCATCTCGGATGTTGTGCCTGAAGGCTGCAAGGGCCTCTGCGTCCGGACAGTCGACTATTTGATTTTTCTTGGTTAGGAACCGGGTCCAGAATTGTCTGGCCGATTCCTCTGGCTGCTGGATTATGTGGCTTAGGTCATCGGCGTCTGGTGGTCGCACATAAGTGCCCTAGAAGTTGTCAAGGAATGCGGATTCCAGGTCCTCCCAGCAACTAATTGACTCTGCTGGCAGACTGTTAAGCCAATGCCGAGCTGGTCCTTTAATCTTGAGCGGGAGGTATTTGATGGCGTGTTGATCATCACCACGGGCCATGTGGATATGAAGGAGATAATCCTCGATCCATACCGCGGTATCTGTTGTGCCATCGTATGATTCTATGTTTACGGGTTTAAAACCCTTGGGGATTTGATGATCCATTACTTCATCTATGAAGCATAGTGGGTGTGCGGCGCCCTTGTACTGGGCTATATCGCGACGTAGCTCGGATGAGCTTTGTCTGTTGTGTTCGGCCTGGCCCTATTTATCATATCCGGCGTGACGGTTATCGTCACGTGACGTGGGGCGCCCATGCGATCCGTAGATCGATCTTGTTTGCCTTGCCTTATCCTCCAACATGTCTCGCAGGTCTGTTGCATTTCCCCACGCTCTGGTATTTTTTGAGCGGCGCCGGGGTGCGGCTTGGGTTGAGGGCCGGAAGGCCTCTCTGTCGCGGCCACGGGGTGGCCGATCGGGCGCATCATACGCTGGTGATGTAGGTTTAGTTGCTTCCTCCTCTAGTTGGGGTAGCAGCCTGCGCTTTGGGTAGCTCTTGGAGGGGCGTACGAGTTTATACTCTTCGGCCGGTAGGACTTCAGTCCATCTGTCGGCTAGCAAGTCTTGGTCAGCTCTAAGCTGCTGCTATTTTTTCTTCAGGCTGCTTGCCGTGGCCATAAGCCTGCGTTTGAAACACTCTTGTTCGACAGGATCCTCTGGCTCGACAAATTCGTCATCATGGAGGCCTGCCTCGTCTTCAGAGGGAGGCATGTAATTGTCGTCCTCGACCTCCTTGTCTGCCGCTCTCTCATGAGGGCTGGCTTCTCCATCCTCCTACGCTGAATCCTGCTAGAGGGGGTTGTCTTTGGCACTGTCCGGGGTGTTGTTGTCTCTAGTGCCGGCCTTGCCGTTTTTGCTTTGGCGGGATTTAGAGCGGCGCCACTGACGTCGGCCTTGGGTTGCTTCTTGGAGGGGTCGTCCTCCGTTTTTTCATCGCCATCCGCTGCTTTGGGGGTGTCAACCATGTATATGTCATATGACGAGGTGGCTTTCCAGTGCCCTATAGGTGCTGGTTCTTGGTCGTCTCCTTCATCGGCGTCCATACCGTCGATGTCTTCGGAGTCGAAATCGAGCATGTCGGTTAGGTCATCGACTGTGGCTATGAAGTGCGTGGTGGGTGGGTTTTGAGTTTCTTCGTCGTCCGCATCCCAACCTTGCTGACCATAGTCCGGCCAGGGCTCTCCTGACAAAGAGAGAGACTTTAGTGAATTCAGGATGTCGCCAAAGGGCGAGTGCTGAAAGACGTCTGTGACGGTGAACTCCATGATCGGAGCCCAATTGGGTTCGATCAGAAGGGGTGTGGAAGATCCAGAGTCTAGAACGGAGTCCGGCACCTTGGAGTCACGGGCCTCACAAAGTACTAGGCCGGTATTCGGCTCTATCGCCGTAGAGATTGCGGCTTTTGGGGCGGCGTCCAACCGTCCATCCCCGACTGGTGTGGTCGGCTCCGAGCTAGGGGTCGGAGCGGACACTTGAGCGGCGCTCTGAGCGCTGTCTGGCGGCAGAGCTAGATCATGCCCATCATGACAGTGCGGCGCGCTCGGCCGTGGCTCAAAGCCGTCGAAGATCAAGTCCCCGCGGATGTCGGCCGTGTAGTTTAAGCTTCCAAATCTGACATGATGGCCAGGTGCGTAGCTTTAAATCTGCTCCAGATGGCCAAGCAAATTGGCCCGCAGTGCGAAGCCGCCAAATACGAAGATCTGTCTGGGGAGAAAAGTCTCACCCTGGACCGCGTCGTGGTTGATGGTCGAAGGAGCCATCGGGCCTAAAGGTGACGACACAGAGGAACTCTCAATGAAAGCACCAATGTCGGTGTCAAAACGGGCGGATCTCTGGTAGGGGGTCCCGAACTGTGCGTCTAGGCGGATGGTAACAGGAGACAAGGGACACAATGTTTTTACCCAGGTTCGGGCCCTCTTGATGGAGGTAAAACCCTACTCCTGCTGGATTAATATTGATGATATGGGTAGTACAAGAGTTGATCTACCACGAGATCAGAGAGGCTAAAACCTAGAAGCTAGCCTATGGTATGATTGTTGTTCGTCCTATGGACTAAAACTGTCCGGTTTATATATACACCGGAGAGGGCTAGGGTTACATAGAGTCGGTTACAATGGGAGGAGATCTTCATATCATATCGCCAAGCTTGCCTTCCACGCTAAGGAAAGTCCTATCCGGACACGTTACGAAGTCTTCAATCTTGTATCTTCATAGTCCGGGAGTCCGGCCAAAGGTCATAGTCCGGCCATCCGGACACCCCCTAATCCAGGACTCCCTCAAGGCCCGCCGAACTCGTCACTGTACCCATGTTCGGCAAAGTACTTATCGACGTTGGTAAATGTACCGTCATCGTTGTCGTCGTCGTCCAGATCCTGTGCCATATGCATGTCCGGATCCTGTGCCATAGGGATGTCCGGCATGTCCGGTAGCATTGCGGCGTTCTTGCCATGGCGCGGCGCCGGCACGACTGGCGGTCTTGTCTGTGGGGTGGTGTCCCCCGCCCCCAAACGAATCTGGCTCTTTGGCCAAAGCAGGGGCCAGCTTAGGCAGGCGCTGAGGGTCATCAGATCTTCTTCTTCGGCTCTGGCGGGTTGAATCGAAGGTAACAACTCGTCGCAGCCTGGCAGCACCCGAACCAGTTGAACCCTATACACGGTGGATGGCATCGGTTTACCGTGGAACACGGGGTTGCCCGGTTGAACGATTTTGCCCTTGGCGACATCGACCAACTCGTCATTCACGAAGTGCAGGAGAGTGCATGGAACATCGGCGACGCCCTGCGAAAACATGTAGGGTTTCAGGGATGCCCAGTCAAAGGCAAAAGGAGATGAAGTCCTCGGCCGAGAGGCTTAATTAGTTACCGTGATGATGGCGTCGAGCTCGGCTAATGTCGAGGCACCGCCAACAGTGGGCATGCAACTGACGGAGGGGCTGCTTGCTGGAGGTGCTGGTCGGCGTACACCCGGGTGCATTAAGCTCCAATGCCCGTGCCGGCGCCAGAGACACCAATACCGCCACCGCTGATGACACCAATGGCACCGCCGGAGACACCAATGGCACCGCCTGCACGTTGTGCGAGTTGGTGGCCATGAAGCTGGGAATTGGGGCGGCCCCTGTTGGCCACCCGCAATCCACGTCGTCAGCCCATGAATCAAGGTAGGCATAATGCCGGTGAGCGTCGTTCCCAGTTGTTGTTGCACTTGCTCTTGGATAATCTCCGGAATCCGCACCACTTGTGCCTTGAGTTCTTCAACCTCGCGCGATTGGCTTTCCGAGATGGTCTTTTTCTCCTTTCGCCCACCAGCGGTATATTATGACAACCATTTTTTGGACAAGCCTTTGTCGGCCACACGACCAGCTGATGATGGCTTACTGAGCTTATCCTTGTTTTTCATTACGTTCAATGCCCTATTTAGAGTGCTGTCCCAAGCAGGGGTGCTCTGAGACGACCCCACACTACTGCTTTCAGTCTCCTTCGCCAGAACAAGCTCAAGTGCCCTGGTCTTCGGATCTGTGGTAAGCTCCTTTGTTATCGGGTCCTCCTTGTACCGGGCCCTGATAAAGTTCCTGGTCTGTTTGTCACTGCTGTATTTCTCGAAACGGGGCGGTAGGCCTTGCTCGGCATGCTCCGCGTCCTCCTTGTCCCATATAGGCTCCGCCACTCTGTAACCGCCAGGACCGAGTTTGTGTTCCCCTAAGTTCAACTCCCGCATTTCTTTCCCCCACTGACTTGATTCGGAGGTTGCACTGCTCTCACACTTGATCTTGAACTCCTTGTAGTCATCTTCGCTGATCGAAGGATTTTTCGCCTTGATCTTCTCATAACTATCACCTTTCTCAATCATTCTCTTCACCGTGCTTCTCCAAGTAGACAGGGCCGTGCTCATCCTCGTGAGGGCGGCACTGTTCACTTTATTCCCTGAGAGGCATGTGTTTTCAAATTCAGCGGGGAACTTGTATCGTTCGTGCAACTTCGTGAAGAGGAGGTTGCGCAAATTCCCTCGGTCCTTATGCCTAAGGTTCTCGGTGTTGATTGAGACGGTGCTCCAGAGAATGCACCCGAGCTGAACCGAGTACCCTTGACTATATGTTTGGGCTTCGTTGGATGCCTGTCGGAGTCCACTTGAGTAAATTCCTCCTTGACGGTGCGGAGCGCGTTCGGGCGCCGGTCCTTCCGTTGCTTCTTCGATTGGCTGCCATCTGTGCATGGGCCGCCATCATCAGTGGTGGCATCCTCGGCGGCACCATTAGTGGTGTCATCCCCGACGCCACTAGGGGTTGTGTAGTCAGGATCGGTGTCTTCCGCGGCGTCCTCAGAGCGGTGAGGTTGTTCCTCCATCTCCTGGGACAGCTCCCAGAATTGCTTGCCGCCCGAACCGCCGGCCTCATCGTTGTTGGCCATGTTTCGCTCTAAATAGGAAAAAAGTTTGGTCAAAAAGTTGGTTATTGTCAAGGAACAAGATCATGGTCTCATCATTTAGGGTTTGTCGACACCGAGGCATCCTAAAAGCTAAGCTTTTATCATTTAGGGTTTGTCGATGCCGAGTCACCCTAAAAGCCTAAGCGTACATCATTTAGGTTTTCATCGACACCGAGGCACCCTATAGAAGCCAAGGTTTCATCATTTAGGGTTTGTCGACACCGAGGCACCCTAAATGCTAAGTTAAGTTTTCATCATTTAGGGTTTATTGATGCCGAGGCACCCTAGGTTGGGCCTAATCACTTGGCACTAATCACGATGGCGAGGAAGTTGATCATACTTAACTAAGTACTAAGATACCCCGGGCCATGCATTAGTCGCAAGTACCCCATATGTCCTATTTTTAGCAAAGTCATGCTAAAATTCATGGAAAATTTCAGCATGACCTTTGCTGAAAATAGGACATATGGAGTACCCGAATTTGCCAGAACAGAAGTTAATCGACATTCTGACAAACTCAAGGGCCTCTCGGGGTACCTGCAAATTCATCACGACACAATGGTCGGAGACAAAACCCAGCAACTTTACAAGTCTTTCACAGATTTGTTTGCAAGTTCTGATATGTAATAAAGATGAGCCTCCAATGCTGATTTGTTTGCATAGTTTTAGGAGTATAAACTGAGTATGCAAACTGGATATACACTGAATTTAAATAAATTTACAGAAAAATACCATGTGCTTGTGGGTGTGGTGTCCTATTTGCAGAAAAATACCATATGTAAGTGGAGTGCAGTGTTCTGCAGAAGCAGATGTTCAGTTGGGTTTCTGCTACTGAAACTTGCCAATTGCAAACAGTACTGCTGTTGTAAAACTACTGTAAATGTACTCCTCTATACAAATCTTTAGAAAATTAAGGTCCAATTCCTCTTCTATACAAATCTTTAGCAAGAACTACCCTACCGGGAACTAAAGTACTCCATTGGGAACTAAACTTAATTTCAGAGCACTACCAAGCAACAGGCAAGCACTGCTTCAAAATTCAGCACAATAAGTTGATTTTTGCTTGTTTTGTCTGCACTTCAAGATTCAGCACAATCAGTAGGCAGTACTGCAAAAATTTAAAAGGATTTGAACCTGTCTGTACTTCACATAAAATTTACCTAAGAGCTACTGCAAGGAGGTCTACTTGCTTTTGGGGTGTTCTTGCGCAACCTGTTTCTTTGCAATGCCACATAAGCATGTGGGCTAAACCTCTGTCTAACAAGTATTGAGGCAAACAAATATTGCTCCCAACTGAACATTTTCAGTTAACTGTAGCAACAAGTATTGGAACACTGTGCTCAAAAAGTTCAGTTAACAGTATTGACTGCAACTCATTGAAACAAAAGGGCAGATAATCCTTTTAACCATTCTGTGAGTTTTGAATGAGCTGGTTACTTGGCAGCTACTATGTTCTCGTTCTAGGCTCCCTTGGAAATGCATATTTTTTTATCTCTTTCTTTTTGGGTGTGGAACACAATATGAGTTGCATAATTTTAATCTTGGATGGCAACAAGTTTATACGTAAGTTTTTAGTGTAGCTGAATTATCGACGATGTGAGGATAAAGTGCTGCTAGTAGTGCCCCTCTTCCATTGTATGAGCATGCAGCGGTCGGCAGCACCATAATCCTTCCTACCCAAGGGACAACAGACCCTTTCTCATTGCATCAAAGGGAACTCAGAATAATAGCAAGGGAACCAAGAACAAGACATGGCACAAATCCCTTTCTTATCGACGCAAACTCAGTATAATCTTTTGGAATAAGGTTGTCAAACTAGCAATTATATACTATGTGATTCTTTTTTTGTATTTGCGATGACGATGATAGTTGGACCGGGTCATGGTCCGGAGTAGGCTTGGGACGGGGACCTCGTTTAGCATTTAGCAGCATCATCGTCAATTATGATGCCAAAAAAATAGTTTAACATCATACCCCAGGGGACCCAACATTAGGATAATGAGCTTCTTTTGCATAGTTTTCTATGCGAAAGCGATGTCGAAGGAAACATTTTACTATTTTGTTCGCACCAAACGAGGCCTACTCTACTATTTAAGCTCCAATAATGAAGAAGAATCAGACCCATCCTCGAAGATATATTATTGGCATAGTATAAAACTGTCATGATCTTGATGAATTACACTGCAGATGTATCATGTTGATACTGCTATATATCAACAAATCTGCAAGTTGATGATTACACACATAAAACTTGCAATGATGAAGGAAGCACTCATGTCAAATACTAGCAGTGACTAAAAACTGAGAATTTGATGTCAGTGCATAATTTTATCCCTCCCCTGCCTTCCATCTACTCTGCATCTGATGCATACTACCAGTTGTGATAGCATAGTTAGAAAGTGCATTATGTAGGGTGCGGCCATAGCGAGGCAGGGCATGGGTGGTGCACGGCCACACGAGGGGCGGCCGGCGCGGTGAGCACGAGCCCGCAGGGAAGTGGTGGGCGGCACAAACGGCGACTAAACAAGGGGAAAAGAGGGTGAATCGATGGAGACGCTCACCGCGGAGCTGGGGAAGGAGACGGCGAGGCCGACAGTGGTCGGGGTAGCGTGGATCGATGCCGAGAAGCAGTGGTCGGTGATGAGGAAGAAGAGGTCGATGCGCTCGATCCTTGGACGTAGGCGATGAAGGTGATGATGGTGTTGCTCCTGGCGCAGCTCCTAGGCACGACGACAGAGCACGGGGCGGCCGGTGGCCGCAGTGATGTGGACGTGGGCCCTCCTCTCCTGGTGGACGTGGGGCGGCGCCGAGGCTCCAAGTCTCCGGCGGCTCCGAGGGTTAGGGAGGGAAGCGAGGGAGGCGGCACTCGCGGGGGAGGCGGGGCTCCGGGGGAGGCGACGCTCGAGGGGGAGGAAGGGGAGAGGGAGGCGGCGGGGGCGCGTGGGTGGCTGTGGCGGACGGAGGGGGTGGAGGCAGCGGCGTACGATTGAGTGGGGAATCTGGCGAGGGAGGGAGGGAGGCCACAGTGCGAGGGCAGTAGGTGGAGTGGGGGGAGGGTTCTAATGGCGCACCTCCCCCTAGTGCGCCATAAGTACGACTATTCTAATGGCGCACCTCCCCTCGGTGCGCAATTAGAATTTTGTTTTAATTACTAGCCCGACTGGTCAGGTTATATTCCACCTAACCCTATCTACATCAGAACATGCCCACTAGCTCGACTGGTCAGCATGCAGCACACACACTAGGAGGTCCTGGGTTCGATTCCCAGACCCCCCCAATTTTTATTTTTATGCATTTAAAATGTTGTTTGATATTTATTTGTGTTTAAATATGTTCAAACTTGTTTAAATCATAACAATAATGTTTTTTATAAAAACAGTAATAATTTTTTAAAAAATATGTTCAAATTTGTTATTTGAAAATATTTATGAATATGAAAAAATATTCATATGGGGGGAGGGTGTGGGGGAGAGGGTGCGGGGGGTCGTCGGCAGTGGTGGAGTGCGGGAGGGTGCGCGCCGGGGGTCG
>NC_041389.1:411721753-411770396 GCF_002162155.2 Triticum dicoccoides | reverse complement strand
CTGGAGGGTGTGGGGGGTCAGCGGCAGCGGCCGGTGGAGCGGGGGAGATGGTGCGGGGGGTGCTCGGCGGCGAGGAGGACCGGATCTGGCAAGGTGGGATAGCGATCGAGATGGAGGGGGGTCGAGATCGAGTGTCCATGAAATTTAAAAACATTCATGAGTTCAAAAAGTGCCCATGAAATACAATCGAGAAATGAAGGCTACAATTTAAATACAATCGATCTTAGCTAGCTATCTGTTCACAATCTTCTTGCCCTTATTTTTCGTAAATGGAGTTCTTCTCTTGAACGGACGTCCTTTAGGTAGGGTGGTCCTGCTTCTTCTTGTGGTGTATGCTGATACTTCATCGTTGTCGTCATGTTCCATCTTCGGGTCGCCGTACTTGTCGAAGTCTTGCTCATTGGCGACTCCATCCATTCCGATGATCTTCCTTTTGCCTCTTGTCGGTGTCAAAACCGGCGGATCTCGGGTAGGGGGTCCCAAACTATGCGTCTAGGCGGATGGTAACAGGAGACAAGGGACACGATGTTTTACCCAGGTTCGGGCCCTCTTAATGGAGGTAAAACCCTACGTCCTGCTTGATTAATATTGATGATATGTGTTACAAGAGTGGATCTACCACGAGATCAAGGAGGCTAAACCCTAGAAGCTAGCCTATGGTATGATTGTTGTTCGTCCTAAGGAGTAAAGCCATCCGGTTTATATAGACACCGGAGAGGGCTAGGGTTACACAGAGTCGGTTACAATGGTAGGAGATCTACATATCCGTATCGCCAAGCTTGCCTTCCACGCCAAGGAAAGTCCCATCCGGACACGGGACGAAGTCTTCAATCTTCTATCTTCATAGTCTTGGAGTCCGGCCGATGACGATAGTTCGGCTATCCGGACAACCCCTAGTCCGGAACTCCCTCAGTAGCCCCTGAACCAAGCTTCAATGACGAGGAGTCCGGCGCGCATGTTGTCTTTGGCATTGCAAGGCGGGTTCTTCCTCCGAATAATTTATAGAAGATTGTGAACGCCAGGATAGTGTCCGGCTCTGCAAAATAAATTCCACATACCACCATAGAGAGAATAATATTACACAAGTTCAATCCGCTGACGTATTCTGTGGCGTGACGTCACACCATTACCAAGCCTTTACTTGAATTGTTTTTATTGTTCCACCTCCACGCGTTTAGCGAGGCGGTTTCCTTGGCACGTCTTGTCGAAGCAGAGATCGTGATCCCCTTATTCCGGGATTCCCATCAATACAGACGTGGGTAACCCAACCGCGCCCGTTGCCACGCCCCCTCCATCGAAGGCGGGTTCCAAACGGTCACGCGGACGGCTCTTGGTATTCTCCCTCTTTATAATGAGACCAAGGCCCGTTCTTTTTCTTCAATCCTCTATCGAATCCGCTCCTCGCCCCGAGTTCCAACACCCAGGGCTCCATATTTGGGCACCTTCGATCTTCGACAATGTCCGGACCCGACCCACGAGGCCGGTGGATGCCCTCCTCCGTCACGGAAGAGGACGTGCTAAAGCTAAGAGACGCCATGTACTTAACCTACGAGATTTCGCATAGGCTGCCTGCCCGAGGGCAAGTTATTCCTACTCCCAAGCTTGGTGAGAGCGTCGTGTTCGTGTCTCACCTCCGTTGGGGTTTAGGCTTCCCGACGGATCCCTTCATGAGGGGGCTCATGTTTTACTATGGGCTGGAATTCCATGACTTGGCTCCGGAGTCTATCCTCCACATCTCATCATTCATTGTCGTCTGCGAAGCCTTCCTCCGCACTACCCCTCACTTCGGCTTGTGGCTCAAAACCTTCGACGTGGAGCCGAAGATGATTGAGGGGCGTCAGGAAGAGTGCGGAGGGGTGATTATAAGTAAGAGGGCCGATGCTCCATGGCCCGAGGGCTCTTTTCAGGAGGAGCTCGGCTTGTGGCAACAGGAGTGGTTCTATATTACCGCTCCCAGGGGCAGAAGGCAGAGGCTGCCGCCCGTCATCCGCTCGGGCCCTCCACAGCGGCTAACTTCGTGGGTCAACAAGGGGCGTGACTGGGGGTCGTCCAAGGACGTTCCCCTGTTGCAGGACCGGATTCAAGGCCTCCAAGAAAGGGAGATCAATCTGGCCGTAGTGGTACAGGTTATGTTGATCCGGCGCCTACTGCCCTGCAAACGCCGCCCCCTTTGCCTGTGGGAATTTAATCCGGAGGGGCCACGAGCTCTTCAACACTTCATGGGTTTGACACCCACGGAGATGTACGAACTGTTCTTCGGATCGCAAGAGATGCGTCCGAAATTGACCGAGGATGCTGGCCTAAGCTGCAATCGCCCGGATACTCAAGTAAGTAGCCCTGTGTCCGGACACATCGTCCATTCATTTACTATGGGTTTGCCTTTTAACCAGCTATCCTTTGGACAGGAGTGGATAGCGCAAGCAAAACTGATACGGTGTCCGGCCCATCTCCCTGAGACCACGCAGGATCCCGCGTTAATCAAAATGTTAGAGGTTGCACCTTCGGAGGAGGGCGAAGAAGGGCACAGGGGACATACCACCTCCGCCACGAAGGCTTTTAGTAAGGGAGGAATTGAGAGTCCCTCCTTCCAGGGGGAGAAGAGGACCGCTTCCGAAGACCCGGAGGCCAAGGCCTCAAAGCGGGGAAAGAAATCTGCACCGGAAGGTCCTGGGCCGGGAAGAGCCCCGGCCGAACTGTCTCCTCAGAGGAATCAGCCCTCTAGCGAGCCGTAAGTAAAAAGGGGGATTTTTGTAATAGTGGACATCCCTGTTTAATTTCTAAGGGTAACCGAAGTTTTCACCTTGTAGTTCGGACCTCAGCCCATCTCAGCACAGCTCATCTTCGAGGGACCTTCGTCCGGAGATGATGGAGAGTGAAACGCCTCCATCTGCCGCCCCATCGCGCGGGGCGGACGACTCTGAGGTGTCGTCGCGGAGGGTCTCCCCGAGTCCGGCAGGGCCAGAGAGTTCGGCACCCATTGGAGTACGGCCGGTGGAGCTGCATGATTTGCTAAAGAGGGCGTCCGTCTCAAAAGATCACCGCACATTAATGGGTATGGTGATTGAAAGGATCTCGTCCGCCGAAAGCGGGTTGTGTGAGGTCGTCGGAAGTTTGCTGACGGGATTTGAGGTACGCAAAAAATGACATACCTTTTGACAGTTTTGCACATGAAGTGTGCCCTGTATAGATAGTAACCCCTGAGACTTGGTATGCTATCCAAAGCGGCAGTGTGCCGAGGATCATAATCTCAGTTATAGATTGTCGCCTTTCCTATGCAGGTGGCGGAATGTCCAGTGGCCAGCCGAACTGAAGGATTTGCCGAGCTGAAGAGGCAACTCGACGTTGCGGATGCGGACATCTCGCTGGTCAATAAACGACTCGATGAGTCACAAGGTATGTGGTTGCTCTACGGTCGCCTAGTAAGGGAGATAACGCCCGTTCCTTACGATTTGTATGCCTGATGCAGATAGTGCTGCTGCTGTGGAAGGCCTTTGAGCAGAACTTGCTCGGGCCAAGGAGCAAGCCAGAAAAAGCGAGGCGGCTGCCTCGAAGGCAGCTGAAGAGCTAAAAGCCGAGAAGGCTGCTCACTGCCGAAGCAGGGAGGAGATGGCCGGAATGGCCACGAAATTAAAAGTTGCTACCGACGGCCTGGAGGTTCTTGAAGGAGAACGCCGAGCGGAGCAAGAGGACCTGAAGAAGGCCGACGCCGAAGACAAGGATGCCCGTAGTGCGATGCGGGCTATGAAGGAGGAACTGCGTCAGGTCAAAGACATTGTGGCTGGAAAGCCCTTTATGCTGCATAGGAAGTTCACGGATCCAAAGTATGCGCAGCTGGGCCGATTGTACGGTGCGGAGGATCCTTATCTGGACTTGGCGGCGAGTGCGGCAGACGCATTCGTGCACTTTCGAAGCCAGGAGGATCATGAAATGGAAGAGCTTTTCTGGTCTCAATTCCATAGTCCGGAGCGTCCACTTCCATTGAGTGATCGACTGGTTGAGTGGGCTGAGCTGAATAGATTGTCCGGACTAGCCATGACGGATGTGGTCGCTCATCTGTGGCCAAAAAGGCCCAAGCCGAAGAGTTAATTTGGCTTGTTACAGCAATTCCTTGGGGCGGTGCCGCATATTGGGGCGATGAAGCGGTCCGCATGCATAGAAGGTGTACGGATGGCTCTCGCCCGTGGCAAGACATACTGGGCGGAGATGGATGCCACCGCTGTTGCATCCCGGGGTTCGGACAAAAGCCGATTCCCCATCGAGCACTATTTTGAGGAAGTCCTGCAGGGTGCTCGTATAATAGAGTCGCAGTGCTCAAAAGATGTTATGTTTGAATGACATGTATGATTTCTGAGATTATATTTATAATGCAATGACTTTTTATACTTGTGTGTTCAAGTATTGAACTATCTCTTGTGCGGCCGTATATGTATGTATAATCTCAAAGATGGCAGTCTTTGGCTTCAGCCCCCACGCACATGGTGTGGGGGTGTTTGCAAAAAGAAAAGCGCTTTTTCACACTTAATCCAACGTCTTGGTCCTTTTAAGGAGGTGATAGCGTAGCAAACTAGGCAACCGGACTATAATGCTTTATCACTTTCACTTAGCCATAGGAGCTCGAATGTGGGGCTACTATATAGCCCCTGGTGGCACCGCTCTTCCCGAACTCGGGGCGCGTATGTGCCTGACCGGGAAGCGGTCCTTCGTCAAAGCGGAGGAATTCTAAACATTCCAATGGTCGACCGACTGGTTGACCAGTCTCTGGCTATATCATGACAGTCAGTTTCCGGCTTTCTCTACTGAGGTGCTCGCTCGGCCGAACCGGGGCACAATCGTAGTAGTTCTCCTGGTGCCGCATTAGCCGATGATGCGGAACGTAAGGCAGCAAAACATAGGAGCCGGGCAAACCCAACATTTGACCAAAGACATGATTCGGAGCTGATGCATATAAGGCCTAACTCGAGACGCCGAACACTCCCTGAGGTGTTCGGTCTTTATGATACCGGGCAGAACAATGCCCTAAGCCCCTTGTGTCCAGGTACAGGCAGGAACTTCTGACGCGGCCGATGCCAAAACGCCAGCCTCCTCCTCCGCTATGGTGGGGAACCGGGGGATGTGTGTCAACAAGAGACAGTAAGAAAGGTTTACGCAGGGTCTTAATCTGAAAAGAATCCTTGCAACGGGTCCCCGCTGCACGTCTGCGCCTGTGTCTCTGTTGTGATGTATCCTGGACGGGTGTAGCACGTGCTTCATCTGGAAAATAGAAGGACTTATTTTCCAAGAAATATCGTGCAGAAGTTGTATTAAAATAGAATAAAATGAGGAAAGTTGAGCTTTATTGGCTCTCATCATTTATACACGCGGCCCCTTATGAAGGGGTATGCGGCTGGGAAGCCCCTTGTTTAGTTACGCCGGACTCGCCTAACCATGTCCGAGGTCCAAATGACCTGTTTTTAGGGGCTTTGACCTGTAAGTTCTGATTAGTGTGTGGCTGTTGAAGCAGTCTCACATTCTCCATGGTCAAAGAACATGCGGAGTTACTTTTTAATGAAATCATGCCACGTTGACCGGGAATTCTTAAGCGTAAAAAACGCGTAATGTGGTATTGCATTAGGGCTAGCGATAGCTGCGCGCCCTAATAGTGCTTAAGGGCTACTGTTTGAATGGGGCGATGTAGAGTGAGCTTTTCGCGATGGAGGTTGTCGGATGAGCCGAACACAACCTCTGGTGGTACCGAGCCTGTATAATTGGCTTAAAGGCCTGGCGTCACTCCTTTGAAGGAAGTGCTGCTACGGCGAATTTTGGTAGGGTCTATCCCCATTCTGCGGGCGGTGTCCTGGTATAGCAGGTGCCGTGCTGTCTTTTCGTGTTATCACATGAAGTGAGTTCACTGTTTTGACTTCTAGTGGGAAAGTCTTCTGTTTTCTGGATTGCTGCTTTTGGGTTTCGTCACTTTCGCTTGGTGTGTCGAGCCCCTTGTGTTCGGCATTAAGTCAGCCGGACTGTTTGAAGACCCAACAATCTTTGTGGGTATGGTTTGCAGGCTTCCCAGAGGTGCCATGTATTTGACATAGTCTATCCAGAATCTTGTTTAGGTTGGATAGCTCATCACTGTTGTCCTTGAGGGGCAGTGTTTTGTTGTTCGGCTGAGAGCTTTCGAATCCGGCATTGGCCATCGTACTATTCGGGCCATTTTCCTTATTCCGGTGCTGATCTTTTCTGCGTCGTGATTTCCCATTTCCATCCCTAACTTCGGATGTACTCGGGTCGCTGGTGCTGCATCTAGCCAGCCAGCTGTCTTCCCCCGCGCAAAAGCGGGTCACGAGGCTTGTTAGTGCGGCCATTGTTCTTGGTTTTTCCTGGCCGAGGTGTTTGGCAAGCCATTCGTCTCGGACGTTGTGTTTAAAGGCTGCTAAGGCTCCAGTTTCCGGACAGTCTACTATTTGGTTCTTTTTAGTAAGGAACCTGTTCCAGAATTTGCGTGCTGACTCTCCGGGCTGTTGAGTTATGTGACTTAAATCGTCTGCATCCGGAGGGCGGACATAGGTCCCCTGAAAGTTTGCTCTAAACGCATCCTCAAGCTCTTCCCAACTTCCAATGGTATTTTCTGGGAGGCTTTTAAGCCAATGCCGTGCTGGCCCTTTGAGCTTGAGGGGTAGGTATTTTATGGCATGGAGATCGTCTCCTCTAGCCATATGTATGTGTAGGATGTAATCCTCAATCCAGACTCCGGGGTCTGTTGTTCCGTCATATGCTTCTATGTTTACGGGTTTGAATCCCGCTGGAAATCCATGATCCAGTACCTCATCGGTGAAACATAGTGGGTGTGTGGCGCCCCTGTATTTGGGTGTGCCGTTGTCTTTGAATGCTCGGCGGGTTATGTTGCTTCCTGGAGTCTTCTTTTTTGGCCCATAAATAGATCTGACTGGGTCGTCCCTTTTCCGAGGATCTTTATGCTGAGCGTGTGCCGGCTTGTGTACGGAGCCCCTTGTTGCTCTTGGCCTGTCATCTGGTCGTCTATCTGGCCAGGCGGCTTCTTTCTTTTTTGACTGCGGGGGCTCTAAGGCCTCCTCGTCAAATTCGGGCAACAGCTTGCGCTTCGGGTAGCTCTTTGTCCGGTGACTAGCGCCAGGTTTATCTGCGCTGTTGAGTACTTTGCTCCATCTCATTCTGAGTGCGTCCTCCGCTGTTTTGAGCTTCCGCTTTTGCTTCTTCAAACTTCTTGCAGTGGCGACGAGCCTTTTATAAAGATTCATATGCTCTGGTGATGTGAGATCATCTTCGCCGGGGATGGGTTGCTTGTCCAGTTCATGTCCGGCTGGCTGCTTGTTGACATGTGCGTCGTCCACTGCTTCGCCCTGCTCTGGGGCCGGGTCCGTATGGGTGCCGTTTTTGTCGATGTCGGTCTTCGGGCGGCGCTTGCGTCGCCACTTTGGTTGTTTGTTGGGGGAGTTGTCCTTCGCCACGTCCCGTTTCACCTCATTATCGCTTCCTTTTGGTGTATCCACCATGTATACGGCATGAGTTGGGGTGGCTTTCCCGTGCCCGGTAGGCGCCGGTTCTTGGTCGTCTCCGGCATCGTTGTCCATACCGTCGATGTCTTCGGAGTCATAGTTTAGCATGTCGGTTAGATCGTCGACAGCGGCTACCAAGTGGGTGGTGGGTAGGCTCTGAATTTCTTCGTTGTCCGCATCCCAACCGTCCTGACCGCAGTCCGGCCAGGGCTCTCCTGATAACGAGAGATACTTTAGCGAACTCAGGATGTCGCCAAAAGGTGAGTGTTGAAAGATGTCCACTGTAGTGAACTCCATGATCGGCGCCCAATCGGATTCGATCAGAGGGGGCGCGGGAGGTTCGGAGTCCGGCAAGGAGTCCGGCACCTCGGAGTCACGAGCTTTATGAGGGACAAGGTCAGTGTTCAGCTCTATCACCGTAGAGATTGCAGCCCCCGAGGCGGTGTCTAGCCATCCGTCCTTGATCTGCGCAGCCGGCTCCGAATTGAAGATCGGAGCGAGTTCGAGTGCGGCCTCCAGGGTACTGTCCGGCTGCAGAGCTAAATCATGCCCGCCGTGACAGTGCGGCACGCTCGGCTGTGACTCGAATCCATCGAGGATCAAGTCCCCGCGGATGTCAGCCGTGAAGTTCAAACTTCCAAACCTGACCTGACGGCCAGGGGCGGAGCTTTCGATCTGCTCCACATGGCCAAGCGAATTGGCCCATAGTGCGAAGCCGCCGAATTCGAAGATCTGTCCGGGGAGAAAGGTCTCACCCTGGACTGCGTCGTTGATGACGGTCGAAGAAGCCATCGAGCCTATCGGTGACGACACAGAGGAACTCTCAGTGAAAGCACCAATGTCGGTGTCAAAACCGGCGGATCTCGGGTAGGGGCTCCCGAACTGTGCGTCTAGGCGGATGGTAACATGAGACAAGGGACACGATGTTTTACCAAGGTTCGGGCCCTCTTGATGGAGGTAAAACCCTACGTCCTGCTTGATTAATATTGATGATATGTGTTACAAGAGTGGATCTACCACGAGATCAAGGAGGCTAAACCCTAGAAGCTAGCCTATGGTATGATTGTTGTTCGTCCTAAGGACTAAAGCCACCCAGTTTATATAGACACCGGAGAGGGCTAGGGTTACACAGAGTCGGTTACAATGGTAGGAGATCTACATATCCGTATCGCCAAGCTTGCCTTCCACGCCAAGGAAAGTCCCATCCGGACACGGGACGAAGTCTTCAATCTTCTATCTTCATAGTCTTGGAGTCCGGCCGATGATGATAGTTCGGCTATCCGGACACCCCCTAGTCCGGAACTCCCTCACCTCTCCTCACGACAACATGACTGGGCTTTGGCGGGTCGGTAATGAAGAAGCATTGGTCCACTTGGGAAGCCAGTACCCATGGCTCATTTTTCGCGGTGACGTTTGCGCCCGCGGTCTTGGATTTGGCTTCGGGTATAACCATGGTGGTGAAATACCGGTCTTCTTTTATGACACTCTTGGCCCATCTGACACGGAACATCGGGACCTTCTCTCCAGCGTAGCTCAGCTCCCAGATCACCTCGATCCTTCCATAGTATATGTCCTTGTCATTACCGGTGTAGGATTCCATCGTTACCCCAGAGTTCTGATAACCATCGCTCTTCATGTCCTTGTCCTCGGTGTAGAATGTGTAGCCGTTGATATCGTACACCTCATAGGTCATCAGGTTGTGCTCGGCGCCCTATGACAAGGCGAATATGAGTTGTTCTTTCGCGGAAGAATCCTCATGTAAAGGGTACGACAGAAGCTTCTGCTTGAACCAACGCGTGAAACGTGAGTTGTGCTCTTTGATTATATTCCGTCCCTCCTCTGTTGGCCTCGGTCATTGTACGTCTTCTCAATAAAGGTTTTGTGCTCTACCACCCAAGGATCGACCACGTCTATGTGTTGTAGCGCGACTAGGTTTGCTCTTTCAAAGTCGGCGAGCCGACCCTCGAAGTCGACATGCATTTCGCGGCGACCCTCACGGTGACCCCATCCAGCGAGCCTGTCGAGGTGCCTGTTGACGAGAAGACCAACGGGGGCCTCGATGCCTAGATAATTCGTGCAGAAGGAGATGCACTCTTCGGTTAGAAAGCCCCTGGCTATGCTTCCCTCTGGACGTGACATGTTGCGAACGTATCCTTTTATGACACCATTCATCCTTTCGAATGGCATCATGCTGTGCAGGAATGTCGGCCCGAGTTGGATGATATCCTCCATGATATGGACCAGCAGATGCACCATAACGTCGAAGAATGCGGGCGAGAAGTACATCTCAAGATCGCATAGTATCACCATGATCTCTTCCTGTAGCCTTCTGAGTTGCCTCACGCCAACCGACTTCCGAGAGATGACGTTGAAAAAGTTACATCGGCCAAATAGCGTTTCACGGATGTGCGCGTCCATGATCCCACGGATTGCAACTGGAAGTATCTGCATCATCAGCACGTGACAGTCGTGAGACTTCATCCCGCTGAACTTCTGCTTCGCTGGGTCTAGGTATCTGCTTATCTTCCCCGCGTAACCGTAAGGAAGTTTTACTCCTACGAGGAAGGTGAAAAACTTATCGATCTCAACCTGACTTAGAGTGAAGCACACGGGAGGGTAGTCATTTCCGGACTTCTTGGCCTTTTTGCCTTTGCGACGACTTTCCGTGTCCTGCTTCGCCTCATCATCATCATCATTAGCGTGAAGCTCCTCCCTGATGCCCATTGATTTCAAGTCTGCCCTTGCTTTTGGCCCATCTTTGGTCCTCTCTGGCATGTTGAGCAGGGTACCAAGCAGACTCTCGCACACATTCTTTGTGATATGCATGACATCAAGGCTGTGAGGCACACGGTGGATCTTCCAGTACGGCAAGTCCCAGAAAACAGACCTTGTTTTCCATACCTTCAGCAGCGGCTCTGGCACCTTTCGCTTCTTTCCCGGCTCTGGCGCCTTTTGCTTCTTTCCCGGCAGTGGGCAATCT
Source organism: Triticum dicoccoides (assembly GCF_002162155.2). Lineage (NCBI taxonomy): Eukaryota > Viridiplantae > Streptophyta > Magnoliopsida > Poales > Poaceae > Triticum > Triticum dicoccoides. Next base: position 411,759,905 of record NC_041389.1, on the reverse strand, counting down.
TTCCAATTTTTTAACAAATCGTCTATTTCCTCGCCGCGCCTCGAACACGGGCGTCTTCGGGGTTCGGTTTCACCATCGAACAGATCCTTGCGTTTCCTCCATGGGTCATCGTCGCGAAGCCAACTTCGATGTCCCATGAACACGGTTTTCGAAGACCCGGGATCTCTATCTAGATGGCGATACGTTGTGTCATCCATGCACCTAACGCATCCAGAAAATCCGTGGACCACCTGCCCCGCGACATATCCGTAACTGAGATAGTCATGCACCAACATGAGCAGTGCAGCTCTCATAGGGAAATATTCTTTCTCTGCGGTGTCCCACGTATTGGCTGGCGTTTTCCATAGCGTGTCTAGCTCCTCTTTCAGCAGCCCCAGATACAGATTGATGTCGTTCCCTGGTTGTTTCGGCCCTTCAATTAGCATACTCATGTGAATGTACTTCCTCATCATGCACAACCAGGGGGGAAGGTTGTACATCCACACAAACACAAGCCAGGTGCTATGTATGGTTCTCTGGCTGCCAAACGGATTGACTCCATCGGTGCTCGCGCCCAGCACGATGTCCCTTGGATCCTTCCCAAATTCTGTGCGTTTGAAGTTCAACGCTTGCCACTGGCTCCCATCCCTAGGGTGACTCAGCATCTTGTCTTTTTTATTTATCTCCGAATCATTTGCGTCATCTTCTCGCTTCTTCTCCTCCCTATCCACGTGCCAACGCATGAGCTTTGCTACCTTAGGGTCCGCGAAATACAGCTGCATACGAGGAGTGATCGGAAAGTACCACACCACTTTTCGAGCAGCTTTCTTCCTCTTCTTGTATCGAGTGACGCTGCACACCGGACATATGGTAGACTCCGCGTGCTCGTCCCGATAAATGATGCAATTGTTCATGCACACATGGTATTTCACGTGCGGTAAATCTAGAGGACACACGATTTTCTTCGCCTCCTCGAAACTGGTCGGGCACTTATTCCCCTTGGGAAGACGTTCGCGCCAGAATGACATGTTCTCGTTGAAGCATGCGTCGGTCATTTTGTGTTTTACCTTCATCTCCAGAGCCATGAGCGTTACTTTCAGGCGGGTATCCTCGGGCCTGCATCCTTCATACAATGGAGTAACCGCGTCTACCTCCAGTTGATCCAGCTTGGCTTTCTCTCGGGCGGTAGCTCTTGTGTTATCTGTCTGCTTGAGAAGCAGCTCTTGAACATGAGGGTCCTGCACCCAGCCCATCGATGGTCGATCGTCGTCTGCTCCGCCGGCATCTTCATCTTCATGAGCATGCCCTTCGTCTGCTCCGGCATCTTCCTCATCATCATATCCTCCATCTTCTACATGATGACTGTGTACAGCATCACCGTCGTGATCATGTCCTGGAGATTCTTCGTCTTCTCGCCCGCCCGAGCCGCGATGGTTGTCTTGCTGCCCTTCCTCATTTCTTGCCCGGCCCCCATGGACGACTTCATAGTCATCTTCATCACCTTGCCACCGATAGCCATCCATGAAACCACGCAAGAGCAGGTGGTCCCGCACCTGCCCGAAATCCGGGTCCGCAATAAGGCTCTTCAGCTTGCATCTTCGACACGGACATCTTATCTCCGTCTCGTTCTTTTCAAGCATCTCGGCCTTCGCGGAGCTCAAAAACCTATTCACGATGCCTTCGGTCATCGTGCGGACCATGGTCGCTTGTGGGGTAGAGCAAAACGATATTTTAGAACCAAGAGAAAATTTGGCATGACTTTCCCTAAAAATAGGACCAAAAAGAATGCATAGTGCCAAAATTCTCGCCGAAACGGAAATGAATCAACATTCCGGCAAAATATTGGAAACTATCGCATTTCAAATACCGGTACCTGCAAACACAAACATATATGCAACACCAGAAACATATGCAACACCACGAACATACATAGATCTAGCTAGGCCACAAAAAGTGCATGTGCATGTTGTTGGAGAGGGAGAACAACATAAAGATAGCTTCCCCCCTTACTTACCTATCAAAAAAAGGTAATTTAACCACTTAATTTGGATGAATCTATGGTGCAAATGAGTTGAGGAGGAGGAGGCAGCCGAGACAAGCTTGGAGGAGGAGGTGGAGAGAATGAAGTGGGGAAAGTGAGTGGGTAGGTGGGCTGTCCAAAATATATTGTTGGTCCCAGGTTACTAATGGCGCACCACCTGCAAATGTGCCATTAGTAACCCTGGTTACTAATGGCGCACCTGCTGCTGGTGCGCCATTAGAAGTTTTGCAAAAAAATAAAAAAAAGTATATATTCTAATGGCGCACCGTGGTGCAGTGCACCATTACTAGTTTAAACTAGTAATGGCGCACTACACTAGGGTGCGCCATTAGTAGTTTTGCAAAAAAAAGAATAAAAAAACAAAAGTAGTGGTGCACTATGTGGCCGGTGCGCCATTACTAGTTAGCACTAGTAATGGCGCACCTTGCCATGATGCGCCATTAGTATGTTTGGAAAAATAAGAAATTTTTTTTTACTAGTGGCGCACCGTGTGCCTGGTGCGCTATTAGTGTCTTCCACACTAATGGCGCACCTGCACATGGTGCGCCATTGCTATATAGTAGTGGCGCACCACATGACAGGTGCGCCATTAGAGGCCATTCCATCTATAGCCCTTTTCCTAGTAGTGGCTTGTTCCAGCCATAGCAATAAATTAAGATGCAAAACTATATCATTACTTGTCTCATCACTGTTCCAGTGCTTCATTACAGCACCGGGAGTTGATTTTTGTTTTTCCGCTTGTTCTTCCCCTTCATCACTTGGTTCAATAACAGACAAGCTTCACCTTCTATGTAAGATTTGGCATGTCAATTAGGGAGCACAAGTATAGCACTAAACAATGACATTAATTTTCTGATGAAAGTGGAAAAATACAGGCCAACAGTTGTGAAATATCCTTATCTTACCTCACTGGGATATTACGGTGCACATACAGATTGGAAGTCTTGTCTCCATTTGGGCAGTTCACTAAAATCAAGCAACATTATCATACAATTAGCACAACATATGAAAGCACACTGCAGAATCATGTGAAAGAAGGCTAGTACTGACCTCTCTTGATGCGGAATTCAAACAACTCACAAGAACAAGATCTGAACCAAATTTGCCAACACGGATGGGAAGTAAGATCTCCTCCTGTACAGTTCCACTAAGATCAAGCAATCAAGCAACATTGTCGGTGTGACATTTTGGTTGAACTCCACAAAACACTCTTAAAACAAAAGTGTTTTGTGCAGTGCAACAAAAGGTCACAATGGCAATGAGGTGAAGTAGATAACCCTGTTTACACAGAGGTGCAAAGGAAACAATTAGTGGTCAATAACGGTGGATGACACAGAAGCCAACAAAAAGAAGCATCTACCTTATCTAAATGGGAAAGAAAGCGACAGTAGCATTTCTCAAATGGTGGCATTGATTAATATTAACATAGAGATTATATTAACAATAAAATTCGTTGAACATGTAATTTGCTTTTAACTGTGGCATTGCATCAATTTTCCAGCGGCATTATTAGAGGGTGTTTGTTTACAGGGACATTTTGGTGTAGGGACTAAAAAAACTCCATGTCAGTCCCATCTAAACCGAACAGGAGGGACTTTCAGGGACTAAAAGTGGGCATTTGGGACTAAAAATAGAAGACCCCGAGGGAGTCTTTTTGGGACTTTTTCCAACAATTGCCCCTGCCATGCATCGCACTTTGTCTCTATTGGTTCATTACTAGGGGTAACATGGTCTTTTAGCATGTCATTTAATAACCTCTAGTCCATGTTTAGTCCCTGGAACCAAGCAGGTAGGGACTAGGGAGTTTTTAACCAAATAGGGCCTTAGATTAACAACAGCTAATGAGTTGCACGGGACAGTGGATGCACCAGCACCATGTGCATCTACCGATGTACTGTGGTCATGCACAGTCTGTTGCAACAAAGAACAAACAACCAAGGAGCATATTTGTGTTGGTCCCAGTTTTTTTATCTTTAGACACCTTTCCCTATGTGAGCGCATCAAATCTAGTCCTACTCAAACTCTATAGCCTTGTCCCCTAAAACAAAAGATCAGTTCGTTACAGATGTGTGTACTGCGTTTGTCATTGTTTTCCCTTTTTGACCAACGTAGGTGCTGGATAGCCAGTCTGTACTAGTACTTTAGCCCCTTCCTTTCCTCTTTGAACCACGGCCTAGATTTATGCGATACAACTACTTTCCCCCTTCATTTCCTCTTTGAACCACGTCCTAGATTCATGCTATATACAACTTTTCCCACTACTTCCCCCACTCCTTTCCTCTTTGAACCACGTCCTAGATACATGGTATACATGCAGCTAGAGCAATGCATGTGGAGTAAGTAAATTATACCTTAAGGTTCTTGGGGCGTGGTTTGGTGGGCGACGGGACGACGGCAAAGAAGAAGGGGTCGGAGGCCCTCCCGCGGTGCCGCTGGGTGAAAGTGAACAGCTACGCCGGTAGTGGATTCCCTCCCTCGCCGACGGCGACAACGTTAAGCCTCCTTACCTTCCCGACGGATGGATCCTGCCGGCTCTTTGAGCAGCAGTGAGGGGAGAAAGAGGCCAACGAAGTCTTGTTCTGCCAGCTCTTTGAGCATCAGTGAGGGGAGAGAGAGAGAGGCCAACGAAGTCTTGTTTAGATCTGGAGAGGGCGAGAGAGTTTGAAGAGAGCAACCGCAAGCGCCGAGGCTCCAGCGTGTATATATATACTGGAGAGAGAGAGTGTGAAGCGTGCAAACCCTAGAAAACAAGTGCCGAGGCTGCAACTTATACGTGATGAGGTGATTATACAGTCACTACGGTCACTACGAGATCGTATAGCTCCGTATCCATCCATTTTGACTAGTCAAAGAATTCTCTTGGCACAAATTATGCTCAAGTGTAGTTATCGAACCCGAGACCTCAAGTTTGATGAGCGAATAGGCTAACCAGCTACACAACCCTCTCGTTATGTTCAACGAGAGGAAAATAACCTTTTATATATTCCTGCATTCGTGTTACAAGCATGCCGTGTTTTTTTTTGTGTTTGTGTGGGAGTCATTGGGATTTCAATCATAATCGTGTCATGTGGCTTTGGTGGTAAGACTATCCACAGTGGTGCAGAAATAATGCAGCCTTAGTCACCTTACCTCTCTCCATGTAGTACGTTGGGTCCCACCAGTCAGAGGGTGAAACAAACAAATTAATAAGAAAAATTAAAAGCGCCAGCGGTGTATCTTACCTCACACATCTCGCTACTGCTCGGGAACACTGTCCAATTGATCCCTCTGTTCGCTCACGTACTATTTTAAGTGAATCCTTATTATAACATGCACACAATTTTGGGCACTTGTATTCGACCTAAGTCAGTGTGCCACCGTATCTCGTACTACTCCCTCCGTCTAGGTGTAACAAGTCACGTTGGAAGGTGCAGCAGGACCAAGGTGCAAGCAGATTGGAGGCGAAGGAGAAACTTGACCGGTCATTCCTCCAATCAAAGCCCTGATTTCTGTCTCTAAACGCAACAATTAATCCAAACAACCAACAGATGCCATTTTAGCTACCATGCAGGGCCACGTATTAACTCTCATGCAAGCCGACTTTGATTTCTTGACTGATCAATGCGTAGTTGTGCTCCATGCATTGGGTTTACGGGGGAGATAAAAAGGCAGAGTAAGGAGCGTTTGGTTACATTGCTTAGCTAGGCTGGTCATAGTGGTGAGTAACTTGGACTAGTAACATGCATATGTTACAAGTCTATGTTACTACTATGCAACATTTGCCGTCGGAAGCGAGCCCATCTGGCTCTCCTAAGCTAGCAAGGTTTTTCTAGCCCACCCAAGCTAGCTGGCCCACAAAAGCTAACATATTTTAACAGTTCCAAACGCCTAACTTTGCCCGGCTATGCTATAAGCTGTTCTTGCTAAGGATCCAAACGCTCCCTAAGTAAAAACACTCGCTAGCAACGAGTCCAGGAGGGGATTGAGATGCAAAGTTAATGGATGATGCCTAAACATTTTGGGAATATATGATTTCCGTAAGATGACCTAACACCCAGACGGAGGGAGTACTACTCCTCAGTCCAGGTTTGATGGAATATTCGTCACCTCTTCTCTTCTTGTGCGTACTCCATTTGTATCTCACTTCCCGTGGCTTCGCACTCGCACTATTTTCCTATTCTATGAACCTGTGTGTGCGTGTGCGTGTGTGTTTAACAGCATGTGTGACAGATCGACCTACTCCTATAGAGAGATGGTGTGTAGTGTACGATTTTATCCGCGAGAGTCGATGCATCCTCTCGTTTCCGGGCGTCCGGTAGGGACATGCGGACAGCTGCCACGCCCGCTCCTGACCAGCCTGGCCCACCCAAAGCCCCTCCATCGCTCACTCGTGCTTCCCGCCCAAAACGGTCAGCGCGGCTCCAAAGAATCGGTGCCACATTCATTCCCGGGCAGAGTGGACATGACCTCTCACTGGTGCCTGAATTGAAGGGAGAAGCGGATTCAAGAGTGATGGTTGCTTCATCCGTCTAACTTACTGCTCGGTCTATGTGATTTGATGGCTCATTGGTCGTTATTACTGAGGTCGTAGGACTGCTGGATGTCCCATGCTTTCTGCGAAAGGAGGTACTAATAGATTACAATTTTCTCCATTCTTACAGCGGAGGAGTGCAAGAGCAGTGAAAACACACAGGCTCAGTGATTACATGGCCCACCTCACACTATCACCATATTTTCTCGTATACTTACTACTCCCTCCATCTAGGTGTAATAAGTCACATTAGAAGGTGCAACGGGACCAAGGTGCATGCATGTGCGTGTGTGTGTGTGTGTGTGTGTGTTTAACAACATGTGTGTTAGAGAGAGCGACAGATCGACCTACTCCTACAGACAGATGGTGTGTAGTGTACAATTTTAGCCACGAGAGTCGATGCATCCTCTCATTTCCGGCGTGTCCGGTAGGGACATGCGGATAGCTGTCATGCCCGCTCCTGACCAGCCTGGCCCACCCAAAGCCCCTCCATCGCCCGCGCGCGCTTCTCGCCCGAAACGGTCAACGCCGCTCCAAAGAATCGGTGCCGCATTCATGCCGGGGCAGAGCGGACGCGACCTCTCACTGGCGCAAGAGTGATGGTTGCTTCGTCCATCCAACTTACTGCTGGGTCTATGTGATTTGACGGCTCATTGGTCTTTATTACTGAGGTGGTAGGACTGCTGGATGTCCCACGCTTTCGGCGAAAGGATGTACTACTAGATTACAATTTTCTCCATTCTTATAGCAGATGAGTGCAAGAGCAGTGAAAACACGCAGGCTCAGTGATTACATGGCCCACCTCACACTATCACCATATTTTCTGGACACCGTGCGACACCTAACTCTTTACATAGTACTCTATCCGTTCTTAAATATTACTAGATGAGTCCCCGCACGTTGCCGCGAAACAGCCGTATATCTCTCTGTGCAAAATTATCGATTTCATAGAACTAAAAAAACTCTATAACCGCATTACAAATGTGGTAGCCAAAGTAAATAAACTCCCATCATCATTTAGATCATCCCACGTAAGGAAAAAAGATTAGCCAACTCCTACATAATGGGATTATATTTTTCTTTTTGACATGTTAATCGGACTTAAAAGCTCACTTACATGCATGCTACCGGTGCATGCTTGCATGCAGACATGTTGATGTGATTTAAAACCCACTCACATGCATGCCACGGTATTTCTGCATGCTTGCATGTGGCTTAGTGCGGAGCCCCTCAACGTCTAGATCAGACGGCTATTATGGACTGATTTAGTTCATCTAATGGCTACATTAATTTTGATGATGTGGCTCAAGGAGAGGATAGAGAATTCCTAGTAGTGGGGGCTAGCTATTACTAGTAGATAAGTCTTTGTAGAGATTCCACTAGGTGAACTACATACGGAACAAAATGAATGAATCTACACTTAAAATGCATCTATATACATCCGCATGTGGTTCATGGTGAAATCTCTACAAAGACTTATATTTAGGAACGGAGGAAGTACTAGTATAGTATGTACTGTAATTTATCAGCGAGATAAATTTGTACAATGCTATGAAGCTTCCAGCTTCTGTTACATGTATCTTGCGTCCAAGGTTGCCCGTTGCAACATTTCATCAAATACAAAGGAGACTAACATGCATGCTATTGCATCTCAATGATTGACAGATCATAGCAAATATGTACTCTCTCCGTTCCAAAATAAGTGTCTCAACTTTATGCAAACTTTAGTACAAAGTTGTACTACTACTAAAGTTGACACTTATTTTGGAACAGAGGCAACTAAAGAAAAAAAAACAATCCATGCAGTCCCTAGCCCTTGAACCGTGAACCCTAACCAGGCTTCAATTTGCTGGCAACGTTCGAACTTCCTAAAAAATGAAGTTTGCAACCTTTTGACCATCGGATCATTTTGTGAGGTTTCACCAAAATCGAGATGAGCATCCATGTGGCAAAGAAATTGAAGAAGCCTGATTAGAATAATATTACTGGGACTAGTTGATGAGACATAAACTCACAAAAATACAGTATGTAGAAGCTAGTAGAGGTATGCGCGTGGCAAAGAGGTAGAGAAATATCCACATGGAGTGATGTGGGCAGCTGGAGCAGTGGTGCAAGCTGGCTGTAAAGGGAGTTGTACCTAAGGGATGTTGGGACGTAGATCAACCTTGAGGAGGGCGGCGGGAGGCAGCAACTTCCCACGTCGTGGCAGTGAGCAAGGGAGGCAACCTCACCGGCTTTGTGAGAGAGAACAGCAGGGACCCCTGATCGGGACGTGCCGACAATGGGTTTTCACCGTCGGCGACGGCGACCGCATCTACACTAAGCATCCACCCCTTCCCCTGGCGGACGTGATCCGCTGGGATGTTAGAGATGTGGCCACAGTCGTTTTGTGCGAGAGAGTGTGAAGAGAGCAACCCCAACAAGCAACCGTGTAGGCTGGCCCTTCCTAACTATGTATATAGTGGAGGGGTTTCCTTTTCTCTCCATATGAACCTATCATATTGCGTACGTTCCATTAAGAAAAAAAACTTTATTTATAAATGATGCGGCACCTAGTACTCATTCTCCTATAACCTTGTGCTTGGCATCTCCAAAATATTAACCTTGCGATTGGCTCTTCACCTCATCGGGAAGTCGAGCAATAATGGTAGTGCAGTATATATCGTTCTGGCTATATGAGACCGAATGAATTGCTGCACGTCCACCACGTGGGCGAGGGTCGGGGGGCGAGGGAGAGTACTACATACGGATCAAAATGAGTGGATCTACACTCTAAAATACGTCTATATACATCAATGTTTGGAGTATGTACTAGTAGTTCATATTGAAATCTACTAAAGGACATATATATTCCAAACAATATGATATAATCTCTATAACCAAGGTATTAGTAGGGACAAGGAGTAAACGGAGGGAGTAGTAAATTTTTCTCCTCGTCCTGCGAGCCACCGCGCACATGGGCGAGGGAGCGGGCATAAGGCGGAGCAAGCTTCACCTCATCCTGTGAGCCACCGCGCCCGTGGGCGGGGGAGACGGTGTACTAAGCAAGCTTCTCCTTCTTCTGCGAGTTGACGGGACACATCAAAATTACTCCAGTGTATAGAGCCTTTCCTACAAGGTAGGCCCCACATGGTTTGCCTCTTTTTTTAATTTAACATAACGCGTCAACTCGTAGTTTGTTTGTTCACCCGTTGTCGATGTCAAAACCGGCGGATCTCAGGTAGGGGGTCCCGAACTGTGCGTCTAGGCGGATGGTAACAGGAGACAAGGGACACGATGTTTTACCCAGGTTCGGGCCCTCTTGATGGAGGTAAAACCCTACGTCCTACTTGATTAATATTGATGATATGTGTTAAGAGAGTGGATCTACCACGAGATCAAGGAGGCTAAACCCTAGAAGCTAGCCTATGGTATGATTGTTGTTCGTCCTATGGACTAAAGCCATCCGGTTTATATAGACACCGGAGAGGGCTAGGGTTACACAGAGTCGGTTACAATGGTAGGAAATCTACATATACGTATTGCCAAGCTTGCATTCCACGCCAAGGAAAGTCCCATCCGGACACGGGACGAAGTCTTCAATCTTCTATCTTCATAGTCTTGGAGTCCGGCCGGTGATGATAGTTCGGCTATCCGGACACCCCCTAGTCCGGAACTCCCTCAGTAGCCCCTGAACCAGGCCTCAATGACGACGAGTCTGGCGCGCATGTTGTCTTCGGCATTGCAAGGCGGGTTCTTCCTCCGAATAATTTATAGAAGATTGTGAACGCCAGGATAGTTTCCGGCTCTGCAAAAATAAATTCCACGCACCACCGTAGAGAGAATAACATTACACAAGTTCAATCTGCTGACGTACTTTATGGCGTGACGTCACACCACTGCCAAGCCTTTACTCAAATTGTTTTTACTGTTCCACCTCCGCGCGTTTAACGAAGCGGTTTCCTTGGCACGTCTTGTCGAAGCAGAGATCGTGTTCCCCTAATTCCGGGATCCCCACCAATACGGATGTGGGTAACCCAACCGCGCCATTGATTGTGACGCTTGGGAGATAAGCGAGTTTTACCAGGCCGGTGGGGACACACGTTTTTGTCCGCCCATATAAGGGGATAAAGATCCAATCCTTTTACCCGCGCCTTCTTCCTCCTTGTCTTATCCATCTCCGCGAACTCGAGCTCCAGCGCCCAAGTCCGCACTTCTCACCTCAACCTTCTCCAACTATGTCCAGAGCGGGAGGCAAGTGGATGGCCTCCTCCGTCACGGAGGGGCAGATCCAGAAGCTGCACGACGCCGGATATTTGTCCAGCGACATCGTGCATCGGCTCCCCGACGAGGGAGAGCTCATCCCCACCCCTAGGCCCCATGAGAGGGTAGTATTTCTTCCCCATTTCCTCCGTGGACTGGGCTTGCCACTTCATCCCTTCGTCCGGGGGCTCATGTTCTACTACGGCCTAGATTTCCATGATCTGGCCCCGAATTTCATCCTGAACATCTCGTCGTTTATCGTCGTGTGCGAGGACTTCCTCTGCATCCAGCCCCACTTCAGCTTGTGGCTCAAGACCTTCAGTGTCAAGCTGAAGGTTGTGAAGGGCAGCCAAGCGGAGTGCGGAGGCGCCATGGTGGGCAGGATGTCCCACGTTACGTGGCTGGAGGGCACCTTCGTGGAAACCATTAAGGGGTGGCAATCGGGGTGGTTCTATATCACTGAGCCGCGTGACCCTGATTGGGCAGCGGCCTCCGAATTCAGATTCGGCATACCTACATGGCTCACCTCCTGGAAAGAGAGTGGCCGGATCTGGGGGGATTCGGAGGAGCTGACCGGACTCCAAGCCTGTATCCAGAAGCTGGTGGACAAGAAGCTCAAGCTTGTCAACGTAGTCCAGGTCATGCTCATCCGCCGGATTCTCCCGTGCCAGCGACGGGGCTTCAACATGTGGGAGTTTGATTCGGCGCAGCACCAGACTCTAAGCGGGCTCTTCGACACTACGTATGAAGATGTCTGGAAGGTACTTTTCAAAGGCGCCGAGGCTCCCGCATCTGCTACCGAAGATCGCGGATTCCGCTCGCAGAGTCCAGCTGACGAGGTAAGTGATTTTGCCACTTGCTTTCCATAGTTTGACTCTATGTGGGATCTAAACTCCCTTTACCTTTGACAGGACTGGCTGGCGAAGGCCGAACGGACTATCTGTCCGGCCCCATTGCCAGAGGACCTAGCGGACGCCCGCCTAATGGGGCTGCTGGCTCCGGCACCCCATGTGGTGCCAGAGAAGAAGGCCAAGAAGAAGGCCATGGGGACTCGGAAGAGTTCCCACTTTCAGGTGCTATCGGATGATGAATCCGAGGCTGACTCCTCCCACCAAGGCGAGGAGGAGAAGAAGAAAGCCTCTCCCCCAGCGGGGGGAGGGAAGAAAAGGAAGGCCTCCCCAACAAGGGAGGCCGAGGGGTCCAAGAAGGGAAAAACTCTTCCCCCGGACTGCTCCGTCAATGCCAGTGACGATGACGAGGACTGGCCTCCAAGGGCCAAGCCCCTGGCGAGATCGTAAGTATCTGGACTCCCGAATAACTTCAAGGTTTTTCCTTTTCGCCACATAATGTCTTTTTAATGCCGCATACAACCCTGCAGTCCGCCTAAGGATGATCTTCCCGCTTCGTCGAGCGGGTCCTTAGGTGCATCGGATATGGATCCCCTTCCGACTGCCTCCACCCCTCGCGCCGCGGACGATGCCGAGGTGGGATCCCAGGAAGGGACTCACCAGGAGGCGGAGGCCCCGGAGGTGTCACAGGACAACCTCCCGGACTTTGCACCGGACTCGGCCTCGGAACCCACAGTGGCTCCGGAGTCCGGCGGGCGACCCCTTCGCAAGAAGGGCAAGACCGTGACGCCGGCTGCCTCCGTCCAACTAGAGGTGCCGGATAATTTGCTGGAGGCGCTCAACGGCGCCTCCATCGAAGAGGAACACCGCACTGTTATGAGTGCGGTGATTCAGAAGGTGCAGCTCGCCAAGAGCGGGCTGACCGAAGGCTGCAGAAGCCTTTTAACAGGTTTTGAGGTAAGAATTTCAATATGTATAAAATGGTACCGCATAGACAGTAGCCCCTGATGCTCGGTTCGGCGTTCGGGAAGAAAAGTCGGACTGAGGATCTAAAAAGATATACGCAGGAGTCCTAAAAAATATGTCAATATGGGATTGCAGGCTGCGCTGCTAACCTCTGTCGCACTGACTGTGGAGGTCAATACTTTAAAGGAAAACCTCGAGCGGTCCGAGAACGAGCTTGGCCGTGCCAAGAAGCAGCTCGGGGATAAGGAAGGTGAGTAACACCTTATTAAAATTGTACCTTATAGAAAAGGATTTTGGTGCGGAAAGAATGACAAGGATAATGTGGGTATTACAGGGGCCACTAACGAGGTGGCGACCCTGAAAGAGGCGGTGGCCACGGCCGAACGCAATGCGGCCGCGGAGCGCACCGAGCGAGAGAAGCAGGAGGCGGGGTGGCGGAGGTACAGCAAGAGCTCCAGGATCTCGTGAAAAAACATGAGAGCCTGGAGCATGACTCGAAGACTCGAGAGTCTGAGCTTGCAACGGCTCTTGAGAATGCCAAATCCGCTAAGGCCGAAGCCTACAAGGCCCTCCAGGAGATTGAGGCGGTGAAGAAAATAGCAGCAGGCAAGGCATTTTTCATGCAAAGTAAGCATGTGAGTGTTAATTACCTGTTGCTTACCCGAATTCGGAGCTCTCCAGGAGCGTTCGCAGATCTTCCTCGCAGCGTGTCCGATGCTGCCGCATTCTACCGGGCCGAGGAGGGGAGCTCGACGGAGAAGGTCTTCTGGTCTCAGTATGCTGAGGCCGGACATCCGGTGCCCCTTAGCGACCAACTGAAGCAGCTGGTCGAGCTCCACAAGGCGGCCGAACAGGCCATGAAGGGCCTCATAGTTCGGCTGTGGCCTAAGGAGGCCATGCCTGGGAGCTACTTCGGCCGGGTGCGGCGTCTGGTGGATGCGTGCCCGTGGGTTGAAGTCATCAAGCACTCCGCCTGTATTGAGGGTGCCCGTCGGGCCCTTGCCCGTACAAAGGTGCACTAGGGCAAGATGGATGCCCAGAAGCTTGTGATGGACCCGCCACCACAGGGCAAGGAGCATCGCACGCCCGAGATGTATTATAAGAGTGTGCTGAAGGGCGCCTGCACTATTGCGGGGGAGTGCTCCAAAGATGTAATTTTTGAGTAGAATCACATTTTGTTATCCTGTGCGCTGAAAACTTAGTTCATATGCGCTAAGCAACGCTTGTTAATTTCAAATATTACCTTCTGTGCGGCTGTTTATCAAATTTGAGAGATGGCAAGTCGTCGGCTTCAGCCCCCATGCCACGAGTGCTGGGGTGTTCGGGATAAACTTGAGCACTCTTGTTCCCATTTTTGGGTCCATCTAGGGAGGCGCTCAACACAGCGAACAAGGCAACCGGACTTATAATGCTTGAACACTCTCACTTAGCCATAGAATTCTATAATACTAAATTTCGGCGAAGCCCCTAGTCTTCGGAAGGCTGAATTTCGGGCGCTATCCACGCCTGGGCTGGACAAGATCCGGCTCCTCGCTCTAAGCGGCATAAGTCTTTAAGGACTCACAAAAACCTCTCGAACAGCGACCGGCTCTCGCCTCATCATGACGGTCAGTTTTAGCTTTCTCCACTGAGGCGTTAACCCAGCTCAACTGGGGGGCAATCGCAGTGGTTCTCCCAGTGCTACCTTGGCCGATACAACGGAACGTAAGGTACCAAAACATGGGAGCCGGGCAAACCCAACTATTGACCCAAGACATGTTTCGGAGCCGATGCATATAATGCTATAAGTTCGGGGTGCCGCACTTTTGAAAGTGTTCGGACTTATCACACCATGCTGTGGGAAGCATAAGCCCCTGGTGTGTTTTTAGCCGTACCAAAGTGTATGGATGCGACATGTCGTAGATGAACATATGTATGAAAAAGGAATGCAATTATAAGCAAAAAGGTGCTGCATTGTTTTATTCAATAAGTGCTACTATGAATGCAGAACGATACAAATAGTGCGATAAGCAAGGGATGGGACTGTTAAACATATCCCCCTCCAGGGGTAGGCTGCGGATTGGTGTATAAAAATGCTCGTAATGGAGACCACCTGTATATTCGTTGTAGCCTGTATCCTTCCCTGGCTGTTGCATCGTGAGTTCGGCACGTCTGCTGCTGGACAGGGCCTCTGACGAATGGAGTCCTATGGGTAAAAAAGAAAAGGTAAAAAGAAAAAAAGAACGACACACTTGAGAGCCCCTGGTGTGGTTGAGCCGCAGTCTGGGCTTATTGTGGTCGTGCCCCTCTCCCCATGCCCATGGTATCTTCAGAGCGTAATGGTGTACACGAAGGACCTGTTTGGACGTTTTGCAGGGGCAGGGGTTGGGGCCGCACTGCTACGCGTGCTCGGAACGTGCCAGGTGGTCTTGTTGTAGGTTACTCCGGGCGCGCTTAGCTATGTCCGGCCGCTTAACGGCCGGACTTGAGAATTGCCTTAAGAGGATGCATTGTACTTCTGCCGCGAGAGCCGCTGTATGTTCCTCCGTTCGGAGGGAGCATTCAGTGTTTCCGTTAACCGTGATGACTCCTCTAGGGCCTGGCATCTTGAGCTTGAGGTATGCATAGTGCGGCACCGCGTTGAACTTTGCAAACGCGGTATGTCCGAGCAAGCCATGATAGCCACTGCGGAACGGGACTGTGTCAAAGATTAACTCCTTGCTTCGAAAGTTATCCGGGGATCCAAAGACCACTTCCAGTGTAACTGAGACTGTACAATTGGCTTCTACACCTGGTATGACGCCTTTAAAGGTCGTCTTGGTAGGTTTAATCCTTGAGGGGTCTATGCCCATTTTGCGCACTGTATCCTGATAAAGCAGGTTCAGGCTACTGCCGCCGTCCATTAGGACTCTGGTGAGGTGAAATCCATCGACGATTGGGTCTAAGACCAATGCGGCGAATCCGCCGTGGCGGATGCTGGTGGGGTGGTCCCTTCGGTCAAAAGTGATCGGGCGGGAGGACCATGGATTGAACTTCGGGGCGACTGGCTCCATCGCGTATACATCCCTGAGTGCATGCTTCCGCTCCCTTTTGGGTATGTGCGTTGCGTATATCATGTTCACCGTCTGCACCTATGGGGGGAAACCCTTCTGTCCTCTATTGTTCGGCGGTCGGGTCTCTTCCTCGTCATCGCTATGCAGCCCCTTGTCGTTGTTTTCGGCAATTAACTTGCCTGCCTGCTTGAATACCCAACAGTCCCTATTGGTGTGGTTAGCTGGCTTTTCGGGGGTGCCGTGTATCTAGCACAAGCGGTCGAGTATTCAGTCCAAATTGGACGGACCCGGAGCAGTTCTTTTGAATGGTTTTTTCTGCTAACCGGGTTTGGAGCCTCTGAATCCGGCATTGACTGCCGTATCCTCACTATTGTCGCCGTTGATGCGGCGTTTGCTTTTGTTACGACGCGACCTGCCATTCCGGTCCTTGAAATCCGGACTGCCAGAATTTTTGCTGAGGTTGTTGCTGCATGCTAGCCAGCTGTCCTCACCCGCACAAAAGCGGGTCATGAGTGATGTAAGGGCTGCCATGGATTTCGGCTTTTCCTGTCCCAGGTGCCGGGCAAGCCACTCGTCGCGGATGTTATGCTTGAAGGCTGCGAGGGCCTCCACATCCGGACAGTCGACGATTTGGTTTTTCTTGGTTAAGAACCGTGTCCAGAATTGTCTGGCCGATTCGTCTGGCTGCTGAATTATGTGGCTTAGGTCATCAGCATCTGGTGGTCGCACATACGTGCCTTGGAAGTTATCGAGGAATGCGGCTTCCAGGTCTTCCCAACTCCCAATTGACTCTGCTAGCAAGCTGTTAAGCCAATGCCGGGCTGGTCCTTTAAGCTTGAGGGGGAGATATTTGATGGCGTGAAGATCGTCACCGCGGGCCATGTGGATGTGAAGAAGATAGTCTTCGAT
Organism: Triticum dicoccoides; assembly: GCF_002162155.2. Lineage (NCBI taxonomy): Eukaryota > Viridiplantae > Streptophyta > Magnoliopsida > Poales > Poaceae > Triticum > Triticum dicoccoides. Next base: position 411,743,378 of record NC_041389.1, on the reverse strand, counting down.
CCAAACCGCGTGGTCTGTTGTGCCATCGTAAGATTCGATATTCACGGGTTTAAACCCTTCGGGGATTTGATGATCCATTACTTCATCTGTGAAGCATAGTGGGTGTGCGGCGCCTCTGTACTGGGCGATATCACGACGGAGCTCAAAAGAGCTTTGTCTGTTCTGTTTGGCCCGGCCGGACTTACTGTGTCCGGCGCGACGGTTGTCGTCAAGTACCATGGGGCACCCACGCGATCCATAGATCGATCTTGATTGTCTTGCCTTATCCTCCAACATATCTCGCAAGTCCGGAGCATTCCCCTGTGGCCTTGTGCTTTTCGAGCGATGCCGGGGTACGGGTCTATTGAAGGGCCTAGAGGCCTCTCTGTCGCGACCACAGGGTGGTCGGTCAGCCGTATTGTCTCCTGGTGATGCGGGTTCATACGCTTCCTCCTCTAAGCGGGGGAGCAGCTTGCATTTAGGGTAGCTTTTGGAGGGGCATTCGAGCTCATGCTCTTCGGCCGCGAGGACTTCAGTCCATCTGTCGGCTAGCAGATCTTGATCAGCTCTAAGCTGTTGCTGCTTTTTCTTGAGGCTGTTCGCCATGGCCATAAGCCTGCGTTTAAAACGCTCTTGTTCGACGGGATCCTCAGGCACGACGAATTCATCGTCGTCGAGGCTCGCTTCGTGTCCGGAGGGAGGCATATAATCCTCTACCTCTTCTTCTGCCGCTCTCTCATGAGGGCTGGCGTCTCCATCCTCCTGCGCTGGATCTTGCTGGAGTGGGTTGTCTTCAGCACTGTCCAGTGTATTGTTATCTCCGGTGCCGGAATCTTCATTCTTGTTGTGGCGGGATTTAGAGCGGCACCGCTGACGCCGGCGCTTGGGCTATTTCTTGGAGGGGTCATCCTCCTCTGTTCCTTCGCCATTCCCATCCTTTGGGATATCCACCATGTATATGTCATATGATGAGGTGGCTTTCCAGTGCCCGGTAGGCGCTGGTTCTTGTTCATCTCTGGCATCATCGTCCATACCGTCGATGTCTTCGGAGTCGTAGTCTAGCATGTCAGTTAGATCGTCAACAGCGGCTACCAAGTGGGTGGTGGGTGGGCTTTGAATTTCTTCGTCGTCCGCATCCCAACCGTCCTGGCCGCAGTCCGGCCAGGGCTCTCCTAATAACGAGAGATACTTTAGCAAACTCAGGATGTCGCCGAAAGGTAAGTGTTGAAAGCTGCGGTGAACTCCATGATCGGCGCCCAATCGGATTTGATCGGAGGGGGCGCGGGAGGTTCAGAGTCCGGCAAGGAGTCTGGCACCTCGAAGTCACGAGCTTTATGAGGAGCAAGGTCAGTGTTCGGCTCTATCGCCGTAGAGGTTGCAGCCCCCGAGGCGTTGTCTAGCCATCCGTCCTCGATCTGCGCAGCCGGCTCCGAATTGAAGATCGGAGCAAGTTCGAGTGCGGCCTCCAGGGTACTGTCTGGCTGCAGAGCTAAATCATGCTCGCCGTGACAGTACGGCACGCTCGGCTGTGGCTCGAATCCATCGAGGATCAAGTCCCCACGGATGTCAGCCGTGAAGTTCAAACTTCCAAACCTGACCTGACGGCCAGGGGCGTAGCTTTCGATCTGCTCCAGATGGCCAAGCGAATTGGCCCGCAGTGCGAAGCCGTCGAATACGAAGATCTGTCCGGGGAGAAAGGTCTCACCCTGGACTGCATCGTTGATGATGGTCGAAGAAGCCATCGAGCCTGTCGGTGACGACACAGAGGAACTCTCAATGAAAGCACCAATGTCGGTGTCAAAATCGGCGGATCTCGGGTAGGGGGTCCCGAACTGTGCGTCTAAGCGGATGGTAACAGGAGACAAGGGACACGATGTTTTAACCAGGTTCAGGCCCTCTTGATGGAGGTAAAACCCTACGTCCTGCTTGATTAATATTGATGATATGTGTTACAAGAGTGGATCTACCACGAGATCAAGGAGGCTAAACCCTAGAAGCTAGCCTATGGTATGATTGTTGTTCGTCCTATGGACTAAAGCCATCCGGTTTATATAGACACCAGAGAGGGCTAGGGTTACACAGAGTCGGTTACAATGGTAGGAAATCTACATATCCGTATCGCCAAGCTTGCCTTCCACGCCAAGGAAAGTCCCATCCGGACACGGGACGAAGTCTTCAATCTTCTATCTTCATAGTCTTGGAGTCCGGCCGACGATGATAGTTCGGCTATCCGGACACCCCCTAGTCCGGAACTCCCTCACCTGTGGTAGACGATCCTCCCTCCACCAAATGGACAACCAGTACACGTGCCAAATTACCACGTGGGCTGCCTTTTTCGTACAGAAATGAGCTCCACCGTGTACCCGCGCGGGCGTGGTTGGGAAAGAGACGGGAGTACGTGCATCGTGCATGCACCTCTTCTCTTCGTGCACGTCCCCCACCTACGTGGGTGTGTGTGAGAGATACAAAGCGCGTTCGTGAGTGTATTTTGTTTTGGGGTGGGGGTGGGGTGGGGGTTGATTTTGTGAATTATTTGTGGGAATACGTGTCGATGACATCTCAAACAAAATTTTGCATGCAACGTGTGTGAAATGGAGGCCTATCCATATAATATATAGAGGGTCAAGCAATCCACGAGAAGAGAGGGAGGGGTCATAGCTATCGATAGAGTCGAAGAGAGGATCAAGTGGGTGGGTGCGAGATCGATGAAGAGAGCCATCGAAATTGTGTGTGTGTGCAAGTCAAAGATATAGGGCGATTGGCCTACCGGAAAGTTAGAGGGCACATGTCAAGTTTGTGTGTGGCAGAGAGACATGACTAGAGCACTCGACGTATCGGTGTGTGTGGGGGGGAGGGGGTGGGGGAGGGGTAGGCAGATGCCTAACTATAGAGGTAGAACGACTCGTATATGTGTTGAGAAGGAAAGACCCATCTATGTCTTGAGGGAGATCGGTCGACATCCATACATAACTGAAGGAGGGGAAATATGATGGGACACAGAGAGAGAGAGAGGAGAGAGAGAGAGGGAAGGAGAGGGGTAGAGTGCTGGATGGGTGATGGAGTTGCTTCTCAAAGATGGTGGGAGAGGCCTACTAGACAAACTGAGGGTGGAACTTCTATGTTATCAATAAGAGTGGGAATGTGTTTATGTGTGTGCATGTGCATGATAGATCTGTCGGGACGCATCCATGGATGATGAAGGGGAACCATGTGTTTGGTAAGAAAATCTAACTAGATCGGTAGATCAATTGTTGTTTGTCGGAGGAAGGGGGAGACACAACTAATGAGGTAGATCGATCGACGCATGGGTAAAAACGAGTTATAAGGACCTAGCTAGCTATATGTATAGCGAGAAATCGGTCGGTGTACATCCATTTGTTAGAGGCAAATAAGGCCCATCGAGACGGATAGACAGAGAGAATGGAGCTAGGAGGTGGTGTGAGAGGCCCGGCTACTAGCTAGATAGGGGGAGGAGTGTGCGGTTGTGAGACCGATGAAAAGAGGGGCGAGAGTTTACACGTGTGTGTGACCGTATGAGAGACACGAGGCAAGGACATATAACGGAGGAGATTGAAGGTGTGTTTGTATGTTGTAGGCAGGCATCGCTAGAGAGGTTTATCGATCGGTGTGTGTCAGAAAGGAGTTGTGGAGACTCTGGGAGAACGACCTAAAGAAAAAAAGAATGTGTCCGGTGGATAGAATGCCGAGGGAGGGGGAGGGCGAGGAGGGCGTGTGCATGCACGAGAGAAAGTTAGTGGTAGCTACAAAGGTTAGAGGATTGTGTGGGTGTAAGAGACTAACAAAGATCATAATTTGATATGAAAGCGGATTCATATATTTGAATAGGAGATCATAGTGTTTTAAACATATGCATGCATGAATATACCAATGATACACGTGTTGTGCACATGTTATACCATAATGTGATAATGCATGGCGTTTGCAACTCACAGCTAAATGCCGAACAATCTAAACCATACTATACATCAAACAATCTCACATTTTATTTGAGTTTGTGATAATGTGTGGCGTTTGCAGCTTACAACTAAATATCGAACAATCTAAACAATACTATATGTCGAACATTCTCACATTTTATTTGAATTTGTGGTAATGTGTGGTGTTTGCAACTCACATCTAAATACTTGTAGGCGTAGGGGGCGAGGCACATAATGTGATAAACACATTATACATATGAGACATGGTTTAGATTATGAAGATCTAGCAAGAGCTAGAAATTTAGTGTGATTTCAAATCAAAATAAAGTGGATTCAAATAATCGAGTTCGAGTTCATATAGTACACATAGTTCATATGTAACTCGGGACTAATCATGTGGTGTGCTGTGAAGATAATACACAAACGATGGTTTAACTTGACAATAATGATGATTGTAGATCTTATTAAAACAGAGAAACGAATTCAAATGCTTTGACTTCACAACAATCATTACTGTATATCTTATTCAAATAGAGAAACGAATTCAAATTTAGTTCATATTGAAGCGGTAGGATATACGTTTGGAATGCACTAAAACGTTAATTTGAGTAGTAGGTTGCATGCATTATACACGTAGCGAAATATTTTAATTGAACATAACATGAATTCAAAGTTTTGAGTGACATTTGTAGTGCGCATTGATTTGGTACAGTAGACGTCAGGCTTGTCCGGAAATTTCAACCCGCGCCTTGTTAGCCTGAAATATTTAAGATATATCTTTGTCTCATTGTGCTCCGACAACTCCCTCCATCTCAACCCGCGTGTAGGATCTTGAAGTATGTCTAGAGGGGGGTGATTAGACTACTTGACCAAATAAAAACTTAACCTTTTCCCAATTTTAGTCTTTGGCAGATTTTAGCAAACTTAGCACAAGTCAAGCAATCTTAATGCAATTCAAGCAAGCATGCAAAGAGTATATGAGCAGCGGAAAATAAAGCATGCAACTTGCAAGAATGTAAAGGGAAGGGTTTGGAGATTTCAAACGCAATTTGGAGACACGGTGATTTTTGAGTCGTGGTTTCGATAGGTGGTGCTATCGTACATCCACGTTGATGGAGACTTCAACCCACAAAGGGTAACGGCTGCGCGAGTCCACGGAGGGCTCCACCCAAGAAGGGTCCACGAAGAAGCAACCTTGTATATCCCACCATGGTCGTCTCCCACGAAGGACATGCTTCACTAGCGGTAGATCTTCACGAAGTAGGCGATCTCCTTGCCCTTACAAACTCCTTGGTTCAACTCCACAATCTTGTCGGAGGCTCCCACGTGACACCTAGCCAATCTAGGAGACACCACTCTCCAGAAGTAACAAATGGTGTGTTGATGATGAACTCCTTGCTCTTGTGCTTCAAATGATAGTCTCCCCAACACTCAACTCCCTCTCACAGAATTTGGATTTGGTGGAAAGAAGATTTGAGTGGAAAGCAACTTTGGGAAGGCTAGAGATCAAGATTCATATGGTAGGAATGGAATATCTTGGTCTCAACACATGAATAGGTGGTTCTCTCTCAGAAATGGTAAGTTGGAAGTGTAGGTTTGTTCTGATGGCTCTCTCCAGGAATGAAGAGGAGGTGGAGGGGGTATATATAGCCTCCACACAAAATCTAACCGTTACACACAATTTAACAATCTCGGTGGGACCGAATCAACAAACTCGGTCAGACCGATTTAGTAAACAATGTGATCGTTAGGGTTTTCAGTGGGACCGACATGCAACTCGGTAGGACCGATATGGTTAGGGTTAGGGCATAACGTAATCTCGGTGAGACCGATTACACAAACTCGGTGAGACCGATTTTGGTAATAAGCTAACCAGAGATTTGGTCAGGTAAACTCGGTGGGACCGGTTCGCTCATTTCGGTGGGACCGAAATGTTACAAAAAGGAAACAGAGAGTTTACATTGCAATCTTGGTGGGACCGATCGCTCATCTCGGAGAGACCAAAGCATTATGAAGGGAAGCAGAGAGATTACAATCCCATCTCGGTGAGACCGAGATCCCTATCGGTGAGACCGATTTGCCTATGGTTTGTGGCAGTGGCTATGACATCTGAACTCAGTGGCGCCAGATAGAAAGAATCGGTGGGGCCGAGTTTGACTTTTGGTTTAGGTCATATGTGGATGTGGGAAGTAGTTGAGGGTTTTGGAGCATATCACTAAGCACTATGAAGCAAGAAACTCATTAAGCAACACCTCATCCCTCCTTGATAGTATTGGCTTTTCCTATAGACTCAACGTGATCTTGGATCACTAAAATATAAAATGTAGAGTCTTGAGCTTGATGCTTGAGCCAATCCTTTTATCCTTAGCATTTTGAGGGATCCACTTTTCTCATCCATGCCATGCCATTCATTGAGCTTTCCTGAAATATTGTCTTGGAATAGTATTAGCTCAATGAGCTATATGTTGTTAGGAATTACCAAAACCACCTAGGGATAGTTGCACTTTCAATCTCCCGCTTTTTGGTAATTGATGACAACATATAGATCAAAGCTTCGACAAATGATAATAAGATTGAAAAACATCGTCGCTTTGAGAAGTATGTGAAATGTGAGAGCTCCCCCTAAATTTGTGCATAGTTTAAGATTTGCTTTGGACTGAAAATGCACATTGAGTTATGTTCATGAGGTACTCTCCCATGTCACATACATCTTGGTGGAGCACTCAAAAAGATAATATTCAAAATACATGCACTCATCACCAAGAAAAGTGAATAATCATATAGAGATAAGAGAGGATAATGTCATCCAACAAGCATTAATGTAGCATATGATCAAACACATGATCATCATTGTATCACACAGGCAATCAAGTATCTCAAGCAAGCGAAATAAAATAAAGGTCAACCACAAAGACAAGAGAGAACAAAAGCAAACTCTCTCTCTCGAACCCTATGATCTATACATTTTTCTCCCTCTTTGGCAACAAGTTACCAAAAAGTTCCTAGAAAATGCATAGTACTATGTCGTCTCTCAGGCTTGGTATTGATGTTGTGGTGTAGATATGATTACAAGGACGAAGGCATCAGTTGATGAAGTTGGAGCTGGTGGAGTAGATGCTGGAGCTGGTGGCACTGAAGCTGTAGCAGGTGCAGATGATGTTGCTCTTGTGTCTGTCACAGGCACATCAGCTGATCTCTAAGCTCTAGGAACTCTAGCAAATGCCTCAGTGGTTGTCTTCCCCTTCCTCTCATGCATATCATCTTGGAGTTGCTCCACAACAGACTGGATCTCAGTTACTTTCACATCCAAGTCATAGAACTTCCGCTCCATGATCCTCTCCAGGCTCTCCTGGTTTTGAGTTAGGGTGGCCAACCCTTTCTCAATCCTTAGAGTGGATGCTATCAAGTAACCAAGATGGTCTTGTTTGCTCTTCAGGAAGTACTCAGATGCCTCATCAATTGTTGGCATCTTGGTAGCCTTCTCAGTGTTTGCCTTCTCCTTCTTAGCTTGTGCTTGCACTGAAGATGGTTCATTTTCATCCATAACCACTTGGTTGTCCTCAAAGTCTGGATAGATAGGCATGTGTTCCTTGTCCAACAAGTAAGTGCTAGTGCCCATCTTGGTGTTAATCAGCTCCTGGATCTGTGGGGCATACCCACAACTTCTCTTCTGGTCTGCAGCTGTCCTCTTGATTGTTTCAACAATGAGGCTCATAACCTTGAAATTTTGAGGCATATCAAACAAGTGTAGCAGATTAATAGCATGGCCTCTGATCATGTTATGATCACCTGACTTGGGCAAGAGTGTGTGCCTGAGGATCCAGTTGATGGTTGGCAGTCCTGACAGAAGAAAATGTACAGACCCAAACTTGTGAGTCTCAAGAGCATCATCTGGGATATCCTTGTACATATGTGCCATAGAGTTGTGATCCATTTTCTTCTTGGCATAGACATCCAAGTCATCTTGTTTCTCCTTTGGTGCATTGATTGGATTTGCCCGTTCTTCAATAGTGGACTGGTACCTTGTACCTTCAGACATCCAAACTATTCTGCCATCTGGATGGAAATGTGCTGTGGAGTAGAATTGCATTATGAGCTCATCATTCCACTTTGTGAGCTTCTGCCCAACAAAGTCATCCACTCCACAACCCTTGAAGCTGTCAAGCACTCCTGGGTAGTGTTCCTCATTCTCCTTGATGTATTTCCAATCGACCCATCTGATATCACAGATTATTGGTTTATTGTCCAGCAACACAGTCTCATAGAAGTCCTGCTGTTCCTTTGTATGGAACCTGTAGTCTACAATAGTTCTCCTCCTGACTGCATAAGGATCAGTCAACCTCCATTGTCTGAGTCCTGCATCCTTTCTCAGCTTCATGTTCTCAGCAACATGATGAGCATCGTTATGATCTGGAATCTTAGGCTTCAACTTCCTCAGAACATGCTCTTCATCATCTTCTTCTTCTGCAACAACTTCAGGCACTGGGGCCTTGTTCTTTTCAGCAACTGGGATGTTCCTAGTATTCCTCTTGGGTGCAGTCTTGGGCTTGGAAGCAGCCTTAGGTGCTTCTTTGGGCTTTGATGAAGCAGCCCCTGACCTTATGGCATCACCCATGAGCTTCTGAGCTTTGGGAGCTGGAGCAGCAGCCTCTTCTTCTTCCTCCTCTTCCATCATGGAAGGCTTCCCAACAACTCTGGCCTTGGTCTTCTTGAACCTTTCCTTCCTCTTCTTTTTATCCACTACTGGCTCCTTGGGTTCTGATCTCTCAGTTTCCTTAGTTGATGCTCTGACTTTCAGCATAGGAGTCCTCTTGGCAGGGACTTTCCTGTTCAGACCTGGCTTGGTGGTTGCAGCAGTGCCATACTCCTTCTTGAGCACTTTCTTGGAGGTGGCTTCATCCTCTTCTGCCACATAGTCTTCATCCTCAGAGTCTGAGGTTTTCTTCTTCTTGTTCCTGGTGGCAGCTTTGGGTAAGTTGCTTGGGGTGCTCCTGCTGCCATCATCTGAGGAACTAGAGGGACTAGTGCCCTCACTCATTTGAATCTACTCCTCTTCCCTGTTCTGGCTGTCACTTTGATCAGACATGCTGCAAACACTGACTGCTGACCCTATGAATAGATGTAGATGAGATAGAGAGGATAAGCATCACAAAAATACAGAGGTTTTTGCAAAAGATTGAGTTAAAAACTTAGTTTTAGTTTTCCATAGAAAGCATTTCAGATCAACCGATTTGTGAACTCGGTGATACCGAAGCAACTTTAGGAACCTAAACTAGTGAACTCAGTCAGATCGAGTCACAGTTTGGTGGCACCGAGACTGCTAAGGTTTCACAAAGTTCTGAACTCGGTCACACCGATTTGCAATTCTCGGTCAGACCAAGAATCACAAGTGCAATGGCCTTGGCCAAATCGGTGGAACCGATTTCTACAACTCGGTGGGTCCGAGATGGTTTCGGCGGAAACCTAACCCTAAATTCTCAAATCAAACCTAATCTATGGATTGTTTTGACTAGATGAGATAGTTTCAATCATGGCAAGATTCATGACAAACACAATGTGCTAGGAATCAGATGGGGATAGAACATTGATCAAGTCCATACCCTAGTTCGGCGATGAACTCGCTACGGCGGCAACGGCAATGAAGATTCCCGTTGACGGCGGCGGAGACCAGCAGTGGGAGGCGGCTGGCGATGAGGAGAACGATTCGGAGACCCTGGAGGCAGAGCAGGCTGAGCGCGGGCGAAAATTATTCAGAGAAATTTCCAAAAAAAATTCCCTTCGGTATATATAGCCCGAAGCTGTCGGTGTGGCCGAGTGGAACAACTCGGTGGCACCGAGATGCATAACTGCAAGCAGTTGCTGCAACTCGGTGAGACCAAAATATTCAAATCGGTTGCACCGAGATTGAAAACCTAGATCGACTTAGTGATCTCGGTATGACCGAAATGGAAGAATCGGCCAGAACGAAACACACAAAGAATCGACTTAGTTTCGGTTGCAGTCTATGACGAATCGGGGACTCCGAGTGCTCCTCACACAGAGTGGTTCGAATCTGACTTGATCAAATTTTTTGATGTAGCATGAATAGAGTTTGAGACAAGAAAAGCATAGATAGCTAGAGAAGGTTCTTAGGCATTCTTGTCCATCCACTTGGCCAAAAGAAAAATAAGCCAAACAAGCAAAACTACAAGTGGATGTCCTCGAACGAGTAAAATATGCAATCAACATGCTCACACAATAAAATGACAAAAATATGTGGCAAAGCATGCACAACCAATTCTAGCATCTATCAAGCAATTGGCAATGACTAGGTCATCTATATATGAGTATATTGACTTAGGAGTCAAATGAGAGCATTTGATCATAGGTCATACTCATCGTTTAAGCTCAAGTGGGCTTACCACTTTTACATAATGCATTGATGTGTTCACACCATTTAGAGTTGCTTTAGCTCAATTCTTAGAGTAAAGCTCCCCCTAGATGTGAGATCCCCCCTATATAGGGATGAACTAACCTTGGGTTTTGTCGATGATGACTTCATGTAGGTGTTGAAGATGTGGATGCTCAATGTTGATGTAGATCATTTGGAGCAATCCTTTGGAGTGAGTTGCACTTTCAATACCTACACGGGTTAGTCCCACAAGGAACAAACAAGGATATCCATAGACATAGAGTGATGCACACACAAGATGATGTCTATGAAGGCATTAGGTTACCTTGTCCCTTGTCTTACCAACAAGAGGGTTTGTGACTCCTTGAACTAGTGCAAGATGTGGAAGTTGATTGCACTTGTCCTTGCCAAAATGATATGAGTGAAAAATGTTGGCGGAGTCACCCTCAAGAACTCTCTAGTTCCTCTTCTTTGGGATCCACACCATGTTTATGGGAATCCTTGGAGTTGTAGTCGCACTTGATGAAGTAGAGCTTGACATAGTCTTGGGAATCCACTTGACCAAGGCCTTGGGAGCTTCTTCAAATGCATAAATCTCCTCTTGAAGCTCATCCTTGCCTTTTTGCTTGTGGTCTTGTGGTGGAAGATCATCTTGAGCTTGTGTCCCTTTGAAGGAAGTAGGATCATACTTCTCTTTTTGAGGAACAAACCTCGTCTTGGGGTATTGATCTTCTTCCCACTCAACTCCATTGGCATTGAACTTTCGTTCAAAACCAACACCTTGGTTCTTCCGGTGCCTTCCTTGCTTGCGTACAATTTCCTCAAATTGCTTACTCTCGGCAAGGCTCTTGTAAACACCTTTCTCTATGATTCCCTTCGATAAACTATTTTCTTGCTCAAGTGTAACTTGGCTAAGAGAATCATTAGTGGAATCAAGAGAACTACTAGAAGCAACAACATTGGATTTAACATGATGATTGTTACTACTAGAGGAAGAATCCTTCTTGTTTTTGTTACTAGACTTGACTTGAGGCGTGTAAGTAGATAAGAGTAAACGCTTGACAATGTAAGAAGAACTATTCTTGCGAAGATCATCATTGATTGCCTTTAAGAACTCATGCTCTTGCTCAAGATTGAGCTTTTCAAACGTAACTTCTCATGAGTCCTTAAAAGTTCTTGATGATCCCCTAAGATAGTTTCATGAGATAACTTAAGAGTGTTTAGTTCTTTAGTTAGGATCTCAATCTTCTCCTTATCATCGTCATTCGTTTTATCTTGATTAGCATGATTAATTGACGTTTCATCATAGTATTCATCACTAGAGTTGTCAATAAGTAAATCATCATCACCTAACAAGTCATCTTCACCACTATCGAAATCAACATACTCGGGGTGTGTTACCTTTGGGCCTTTAGCCATGAAGCATCTTCCAATTCCTTCATTTGGTGAATCAAATATGTTGTGGGAGTTGGTTGACGCAAGTGCTAGATGGGCAACACCTTCATCTTGAGTATGTTCAGAGTTGGAGTGATAGCTTCTCTCGGAGTGATGTTCAGAGTTGTAACCGGATACCCATTCACCAACATGAGCTTGATGTCTTTGTTTTGTGTAGCTCTTTGATGACTTGTCCTTTCTTTCCGAATCCTTGCTTCTCCGGGATGTTCTTCGTTCATAACGATCATTGTCGTGGAATTAACACGTCAGATGTCCTTAGTGTCAGGACTTAGTCGCGAGGCCAATGCATCCATGTGGTAGCTTGAGAGGGGTTGATCGGGACGAGAGACGCAACATGCAAGACAAGGATTTAGACAGCTTTGGGCCCCGGGAAACATCATCCGGTAACAACCCTACATGCTGTTTGTGGCTAGGTCTCATTATGCTCATGCGGGAGTCGCCATAAGCCAGCTCCCCCTTTGTGTCTAGCCCTCGATCTTGTTTCTCTCTCCTTTTGGGGAGCCCTGCCCCTCCTTATATAAGTTAGAGGTGCGGGTTACATGTGGAGTCCTAGTAGGACTAGCCTATCTTGTACTACAAGCCGGATAGAAGTCCGGGTCTTGATTCCTTGTAAGGGAGATACTCCTCACGTCTTTCCTCTTACGCCAGCCTATCATAACGTAAGCTGGCCTTCTGGGCCTTGAGCCTCCTGGGACCCCAGGTCTTGTCGCTCCTCTGATCCACTTGCCAGGTCACCCATAAGTCGCCAGGATCGGGCGGGTCACTTAGTGTGTCGTCCAGTTAGGGCGGGTCATTAGTGAGTCGCCAAGTCCGGCCAGGTTATACCTCCGGCCGGGTTACAGCGCGGGGTATATCCCCGACATTAGCCCCCAAGTTCAGCTTGGATTTATCCATGGTAAACTTATGCTGCAAAATAAACACAAGAACAAATTTGACAGGTTGTGCTCCGGGTTAAAAATTCTTGTAAACCGGCACCTGAACATCCTTAAGTCCTTGTCATTTCCTTCTTCTAGAAAATCTGGGTCAATAGACCAGCTTCACAATCAATTTGCTTGTAGAAGAAATATTGTAAACAAATAATCCATCTGAGTCGGCTTCCAAAGCGCCGGCTTAAAATTATAGGTCTTGAAATACTCATCTGATTTCAACCGGCTTAAAGGTATAGATCTTGCTGAGTTATAATTTCCAAAATCTCCGGGTTATAAAAACTGATAATTCCTGGTCATGATTGTTTCCAACACCAGTTTATGATTGTTGCCAATGTCGGTTCATGATTATTGATGACGCCAGGTTATGATTGTTGCAGACACCGGGTCATAATGATTGGTGATGCCGGGTCAATTTGGTTTGCTCAAAACTGAAAATTGGAAGATATTTCTCCCTTATATCCATATTACCTGTAGCCCCCAAGTGCCGGGTTGTCATGCTTGCAACAACCTGGGACTTGTAATTGCCTTATGCTCATAAAACTACAACCAGTGTAGCCCCCAAGGGCCGGGTCATTCTTGAACTGTTGACATGAGCAATTGGTAGCCCCCAAGGGCTGGCTCATTACGATGTGATGAGTCGGGTCATCAATAAGGTGAGCAAACAATGACTTTGCATTAGCCCCCAAGTGTCATGGTGCATGCTTGCAGCGACATGAGACTTGCATATTTGATATAACCTCAATTTGAATAATGTAGCCCCCAAGTGTCGGGTCGTAAGCCTGCAGCGACTCGGGACTATTCCTTCCAGTGTAGAATAAATCATATCCTTTGATAAAATAATAGCCATTGCGCTAAAGCGACTTTGAAAACCTCAATAATACTGGTTATTTATAATCACAATAGAAATCCAGCCATGTTGGCTATTCTAGATTTGAATAATATAACCCGGTATGAAAACCTCAATCATTCAATATCATCATGAAAATCCAGCCAGTTTTGGCTATTAAAAATTTGAATACCTCATCGGTTGATAAGTAAACCCGGAGTTTAAATACCCGGCGGCTCTTGGCCAACGACGATTTAATTCACCTTCATTGTAAGCCGGAATTTTTATAACCCGACGGCTTATAGCCTTTTAGAAAAATCCAGAACGGATAATTATTTTGAAGCATCAAGTTTGGTAATGAGCTTGAACTTAATCATTTATATGTCATATTCCTGCAAATCCTGGAAAGAGTTTAAACAACATATGCCCTGGCGACTTAACGTCAAAAGCCAGGGCGGGTAACCACCCAAATGTAGTTTTATCCTGCACACAAGTAGATCACAAGATCCCTATGATCCTTTGAATGATACCGCCGGCTTATGTGATCCGGACAGTGAAGTTGATAACTCAACTCTGCAAGAGCCGGCACAAATAATATTTGTAACAACTCAAATACTTGCGATTGTATAAAAACAGATAAAAATTTTGAGGCTTAGGATTCGAATACGATCAGTAAACCGTTCCAAAGGGGTTAAACTAAGATTCAAATACGATCATATAGCCCCAACTGGCGTTGGTGTTGCCGATCAAATGGGTATCGACAGCTATGTTCTCTTTGGTTCGAATACGACCTATGTTTGAACAGGAAGCCTCCAAATGACCACTGTGATATTGAATTTGTACTACCGGTTTACATGACCTGTGTAATAAGGGTGATAATCCAATCCTTAGAAGCCAATGCTTTCATATAAATGATGGTTGTCAAAAGCTGGCGACTTATAGTGAAATGTCAAGCCGGGTTAATCATAAAACACTTATGTACATGTAAGATATAATCCCCAAAAGGTCTCAAGTTAAGTAATTGTGCCTGCAATAAACTTTACCAGAGATAGAATAAAACTTTTTGAGGCTTCTGATTCGGATACGATCAGTAAACCGTTCCAAAGGGGTTAAGCTAAGATTCGAATACGATCATATAGCCCCCAGTGGCTTGGTGATGCCGATCAAGTGGGTATCGACAGCTATGTTCTCTTTGGTTCGAATACGACCTATGTTTGAACAGGAAGCCCCCAAGTGACCATAAGAGTTGTTTAACGACGCTGAATCGAATACGATCCACGTCGATTCCCAAAGGGGTTGAGCTATGATTCGGATATGATCAAGAAGCCCCCAAGTAGGTTCAGCAGTTTGCTAATCAAAAGGGTATCAACAGCTATGTTCTCTTTGGTTCGAATACGACCTAGTTTGAACAGGAAGCCCCCAAATGACCGTATAAATTTTGGCATTGTGCCGATCAAGAGGGTACTGATAGCTATGCCCGATGAGCAGGAAGCCCCCAAGTGATCATAATAAGATAAGCCGTAAGGTAGGATACCCAAGTTTGAACCGCGCATCATGGCAGCAAGTTCTTTTGGCAACCTTTAAATTTTTTCTGAGAACTCGAACTTGCGAGAGATTAATGCTTTTTGAACCGGAACTTCTTAAACCGGATATTAAGATCTTCAAAGCTTTGTAAAAGACAAATTTACCTTGAGACGGATGTTGAACCGGTTTTGAGAGCTTCAAAGCTTTGCGGGAGAGAGATATCTCTTGAGCTGTATTTTAAACCGGAATCTTCATTTTGAGCCAGAAATTTTTCTGATGGCCTTTAAATATTCGCCAATAAAACAGTAGCCTCCAAGGCCGGGTTATCTTCCCTTCAATGACCCGGAGTTTTTAAATTCATTGAAACCAGCTAATTTTGCCGAGCCATACCATTGTAGCCCCCAAGTCTCAAGATAACTCAAAGAGTTGGCTTGAGATTCTCCATATTTAACCGTAGCAAAAGGTGTATATTATTGGCGTTGATAGCACGATGTGAATCTACATAAGGTTGATAACTGCGGCAGGTTATAAATGATCCCGTATGAGCCATGTCAGCAACTCGGCCAATGGTTCCTTCCAACTGGTTGTTTGAAGTTAACCAAAACGCAGTGGCGGCGACTTGTGCACCCGCCCATTGAGCCATCCAGTGCAGATGGCGGCTAACAATACATGATAATTTGCCTTCAATTTGTTGGAAGAAAATCGGGCTTCCCAAGTAGTGACTTGCTCATACTCAATAAACAACTCATGCAGACAAGTGCGGCCCGATGTGTTGATGTAGACTAGGCCACGAGAGACGGACGGTAAAGACGACCGCAACATCTGAGGCGGCACAGACAAATAAACTGGCCGTGGCGTTGTAAGCCGGTGCGGACGGGCAAGTTGTCCTCCTTGTTGTAAGTCGGCGCGGACGCGAGAGACAACCACGGCGTTGTAAGCCGGTGCGGATGGGCAAGTTGTCCTCCTTGTTGTAAGCCGGTGCAGACGTGAGAGACGGCCACGGCGTTGTAAGCCGGTGCGGGAGTCCATTGAGTAACGACGACCACTTGTGCCAAAAGATGTTGGCGTGCCTCCATCTCCGCAGTATAATATTACTTTTTGTCATAAATAATTGCCCTGCATAAACAATATTGCAGACCAAGGCAAAGATAAACCTGTTCTTTGACAAAAACAACATGTGCTTAATAAAATAAACTTAGGTGGATATCACCTATTTTGTTCGGATGATGGATGATCCATTCAACGTGAAAGGGGCGGCTCATTGCAGCGGGGGCGGGGTTGAGTCGGCGCGGGCACAGTCAGATGAACCGACTGCAGGTGTGGTCTCGGTGAGTTGATGTAACCCGGTCCACGGGGGCAGAGGCTCCTACACATGTCCTTTGAGTAGCAAGGCAAAGATGAAAACGCCGGTGCAAAAAGTTGCTAACACATGCTGCGCCCCCGTGGTATAACACCAGCTTATAAATAACTTTGTCCTGCAGATGAAAACACTGTATGGCAGAGTTGTTGTTTCACAAAAAATTTAACAAGCACTGATAAAAAACAAATTGAAAGGATATCACCTGGTGCATTGGTACGACAGATGATCCATACGCAATGTCCGTAGATAACTTCTGTTCTTCTCAACAGCGCAGGATTAATCCGCCTGTCCTCCCACCAAGCAGATATCCCAAGCCAGAGGCGGCAGGCCGGCAAGTTGTTGCGGGGTCGTCTGGATTTTTACCCAGCCCGTAGTCACTTGGTAGAGGCTGCGGCCACACGGCCGTAGTAGTAAGACCCGCCAGCGGAGACGGAGGCTCGCGAGCGACTCGACAATGGAGCAGAATCCGGGTCGTGGCCCCTCTCCCCCCGTTTTTAAAAAAAAAAGCATGGCTTCCCACGTCGCAGTGGCTATTGGAGTAGTACTAGTTGATGAATTGACTTTGGTCTTCACGCACAAAGTAGCAGCGGCAGATTAATTTTTGACTTGGGACTTGATACATACGGATAAATAGTTGCAACCCGGCGGAACAGCAAGGACGAGCGCGGCAGCGGCAACTTAGCAGAATTTATGGTCAGCCGGATCTCTTGAACTCCAGCTGGTCTCGGAGAAGTAACGTGGCAGATAAAGCACCTAGTGCAGAAGATGTCATCTCGGACTCGACGGATTGAGACGACGTGACGGCGACACAAACAGCCTCAATTTTTTGTTTAATCTTACATATCATAATCCGGCCTGACAAACTTGAACTGATGCCAATCCTTTCAAACCGGCTCCTTTTCATCCGGAAAATTGCAAGCTCTTCAATCCCTAGGAAAGATCCCTCCAAGAACTCAACACCACCTTGCGCAGGCCCCACGGTGGGCGCCAACTGTCGTGGAATTAACACGTCAGATGTCCTTAGTGTCAGGACTTAGTCGCGAGGCCAACACATCCATGTGGTAGCTTGAGAGGGGTTGATCGGGACGAGAGATGCAACATGCAAGACAAGGATTTAGACAGCTTCGGGCCCCGGGAAACATCATCCGGTAACAACCCTACATGCTGTTTGTGGCTAGGTCTCATTATGCTCATGCGGGAGTCGCCGTAAGCCGGCTCCCCCTTTGTGTCTAGCCCTCGATCTTGTTTCTCTCTCCTTTTGGGGAGCCCTGCCCCTCCTTATATAAGTTAAGGGGCGGGTTACATGTGGAGTCCTAGTAGGACTAGCCTATCTTGTACTACAAGTCGGATACAAGTCCGGGTCTTGATTCCTTGTAAGGAAGATACTCCTCACGCCTTTTCTCTTATACCGGCCTATCATAACATAAGCCGGCTTTCTGGGCCTTGAGCCTCCTGGGCCCCCGGGTCTTGTCGCTCCTCTGATCCGCTTGCCAGGTCACCCATAAGTCGCCAGGATTGGGCGGGTCACTTAGTGTGTCATCCAGTCAGGCAGGGTCATTAGTGAGTCGCCAAGTCCGGCCGGGTTATACCTCCGGCCGGGTTACACCGCGGGGTATATCCCCGACAATCATCTCTACTCCTTCTCTCTCTTGGCGGTGATTCTTCTCTTCTATTTCTCCTCTTAGGCGAATCTACTCTTCTTTTGTAGGGAGTCGTACACTCATTGGAATAGTGTCCGGGTCTTCCACAGTTGTAGCAATTTCGCTCTCGATTGGAAGATCTTTTGTCACTGTAGGACCTTGACTTGGAACTTCTTTCCTTGCTTCTACTCTTGTAGAATTTGTTGAAGTTCTTCACCATCAGGCTCAATTCTTCATTGAAGGTTTGTTTCTCACTTGATGACGTGGGAGCTTCACATGAGGATTTGTAAGCACCACTTGACTTGTTGTGCAGCTCCTCCTTATCCCTGAGTGACATCTCATGAGCAACAATTCTTCCGATGACCTCCGTTGGCTTGATATTATTGTAGTTGGGCATCATTTGGATCAATGTGCATACGGTATCATACTTTCCATCCAAGGATCTTAGGATCTTCTTGATGATGAATTTGTCGGTCATCTCTTCACTTCCTAAGCCGGCAATCTCATTTGTAATGAGAGCAAGCCTAGAGTACATTTCAGCAATGCCTTCACCATCCTTCATCTTGAACTTGTCAAGTTGACTTTGAAGCACATCCAATTTGGATTCCTTGACAGAGTCGGTACCTTCGTGCATATCAATCAAAGTGTCCCAAATTTCCTTTGCATTCTCAAGACGGCTGATTTTGTTGAAATCTTCGGGGCACAATCCGTTGAAGAGGATATAACAATCTTGAGAATTGTATTGCAGCATCTTCAACTCTTCCGCGCTAGCTTCACGGTTTGGTTCTCTCCCATCAAAGAATTCACCTTGCAAGCCAATACACACAATAGCCCAAACGACGGGGTTATGTCCGAGAATATGCATTTTCATCTTATGCTTCCAACTAGCAAAATTAGTACCATCAAAGTAAGGACCTCTACGGTGGTAGTTTACCTTGCTAGACGCCATACTCTCCTAGGTTGTCAAACCAAGGCTATGACCACCAAAAGCTATGGAAATCAAAGCAAATGGAGACCAAAGCTCTGATACCACTTGTAGGATCTTGAAGTATGTCTAGAGGGGGGGGGGGGTGATTAGACTACTTAACCAAATAAAAACTTAACCTTTTCCCAATTTTAGTCTTTGGCAGATTTTAGCAAACTTAGCACAAGTCAAGCAATCTTAATGCAATTCAAGTAAGCATGCAAAGAGTATATGCGCAGCGGAAAATAAAGCATGCAACTTGCAAGAATGTAAAGGGAAGGGTTTGGAGATTTCAAACGCAATTTGGAGACACGGTGATTTTTGAGCCGTGGTTCCGATAGGTGGTGCTATTGTACATCCACGTTGATGGAGACTTCAACCCACGAAGGGTAACGGTTGCGTGAGTCCACGGAGGGCTCCACCCAAGAAGGGTCCACGAAGAAGCAACCTTGTCTATCCCACCATGGTTGTCGCCCACATAGGACTTGCCTCACTAGCGGCAGATCTTCACGAAGTAGGCGATCTCCTTGCCCTTACAAACTCCTTGGTTCAACTCCACAATCTTGTCGGAGGCTCCCAAGTGACACCTAGCCAATCTAGGAGACACCACTCTCCAAGAAGTAACAAATGGTGTGTTGATGATGAACTCCTTGCTCTTGTGCTTCAAATGATAGTCTCCCCAACACTCAACTCTCTCTCACAGGATTTGGATTTGGTGGAAAGAAGATTTGAGTGGAAAGCAACTTGGGGAAGGCTAGAGATCAAGATTCATATGGTAGGAATGGAATATCTTGGTCTCAACACATGAGTAGGTGGTTCTCTCTCAGAAATGGTAAGTTGGAAGTGTAGGTTTGTTCTGATGGCTCTCTCGACGAATGAAGAGGAGGTGGAGGGGGTATATATAGCCTACACACAAAATCTAACCGTTACACACAGTTATCAATCTCGGTGGGACCGAATCAACAAACTCGGTCAGACCGATTTAGTAAACAATGTGACCGTTAGGGTTTTCGGTGGGACCGACATGCAACTCGGTATGACCGATATGGTTAGGGTTAGGGCATAACGTAATCTTGGTGAGACCGATTACACAAACTCGGTGAGACCGATTTTGGTAATAAGCTAACCAGAGAGTTGGTCAGGTAAACTCGGTGGGACCGGTTCGCTCATTTCGGTGGGACCGAAATGTTACGAAAAGGAAACAGAGAGTTTACATTGCAATCTCGGTGGGACCGATTGCTCATCTCGGTGAGACCGAAACGTTATGAAGGGAAACAGAGAGATTACAATCCCATCTCGGTGAGACCGAGATCCCTATCGGTGAGACCGATTTGCCTATGGTTTGTGGTAGTGGCTATGACATCTAAACTCGGTGGCGCCGGATAGAAAGAATCGATGGGGCCGAGTTTGACTTTTGGTTTAGGTCATATGTGGATGTGGGAAAGTAGTTGAGGGTTTTGGAGCATATCACTAGGCACTATGAAGCAAGAAACTCATTAAGCAACGCCTCATCCCTCCTTGATAGTATAGGCTTTTCCTATAGACTTAATGTGATCTTGGATCACTAAAATATAAAATGTAGAGTCTTGACCTTGATGCTTGAGCCAGTCCCTTTATCCTTAGCATTTTGAGGTATCCACTTTTCTCATCCATGCCATGCCATTCATTGAACTTTCCTGAAATATTTGTCTTGGAATAGTATTAGCTCAATGATCTATATGTTGTTAGGAATTACCAAAACCACCTAGGGATAGTTGCACTTTCACCGCGCCTTGCTATTCCGAAATTACAACACGCGTGAAAACTCCCACCTCCTGTGAAATCCCGACACGCGAAATGCCCGTGGTACCCCTGAACCGAAAGAAGCGCCTCAAATCGGTGGGGGTACTTTCGTACTTTCCCTAAGCCATGGTTCCCCACTGCCATCCCATCCGCCCACCCATTCATACACCGAGGCCGCGAAAACCCACGACGAAGCCCCACACCCTGCTCCGTCCGCCACCCAGCCGGAGCCTCTTCCCCGACGACATCGTCCACAGCAACACCTCGACGTCCCTCATCCACGGTACCTGATGAGGATCCGTCGTCGATCTCGTGGTCTCGCCGGTTCAACCACCCCGTCCTCCACCTCCAAGGAGCTGCCCCGATGTTCCCCTCGTCTTTCGCACCACCTCCATTCCCACACCACCGCCTTCACCTGCACCACCGGAAGAGCATCATCATCGCCGTTTCCTCGGATGAAGCTGCGTCCTAATCGGCGCCACCAAAGAGGTTGTACACTAATCGCCGCATTTTCTTCTTGATTCGATCCCACGGTGCTGCCGGCGCTCGGTCCCGAGCCGACACGACGTGACTCCATCCACGGCGGCGTCGCCGGCCACTTCCTCCATGGCGTCGCTCCCTCGGCGGCGACGTCCACATCAGTAGGAGCTGCTACTGCTTTACCTCTTGCTCATGCTGTTGCTCTGCTCTTGCTCTCGGTCCCCTGCCTGGTCTGCTCTTGCTATTGCTATTGCTCTTGCTCGCGCTGCTGCTCTCGCTCTTGCTCTTGCTTGCGATGCTTCTCCGATTTAGCTACACTTCAGTCGACTGAATTGACTTTTGGGTCAGTCGATTTTC